>NC_080472.1:11126127-11408627 GCF_030265055.1 Doryrhamphus excisus
ATGGGTGATACCAGTTACCGATACCACTCTTTTGTCATTTTGAAGATACCGATGCCAATACTTTGAGTGACTTGTTTCCCTCCCAAAAACACACGTTAAATACTGTCCATTGCCAACCTTAATATGTATTTTTGTAACATATTAGTCAAATTAGACAAATGACTGTACTTTAATACACAATGTAACATAAATATGGCTGGGACAAAACTCAGCAATTATATTATTTTTCATTTTTTCAGTTCTGATAATAAAACTTAAACTCAAAAAATCAATCACATATCAAGTATTTGTGCTTTTTAAAAAAAACAACACATATAGTTAGTTACCCTTAAAGATGTGGAAGTGCCTTTTCATTTATTAAGTTGTAGTAATAGTTTAGTATATGTTAATACAACTTTTTACAACTCATAATTTAATAAGAAAGCCTTAAAAAACACACACAGCAAAAATGCAGTAATTTTACAAGAATAAAGTTATTATTAGCTAATTAACTATTCAAAAAAAGTTGTATTTTAATGGGAAAAGTTGCAAGTTTACCAGAATAACACTGTAATACATTGCACAATATGACATTTTAGTTGCATAAAGTTGAAATATTTAGGAAAAAGTGTATTTTTTTTAAGTTGTAATATCATGACAAACAAAACAACAAATAGAGATGGATTTAGTTTTTTTAATCAAGTTGCAGGAAAAGGAAATAGCAGAAATGTAAGAACAAGATAAGATTTATCATTTTAGTACAGTGGCATAGAACTGAAATAGTGAAGAAGAAATATGATTTTTTAGAGTTTAAATCTTATGAGAAACAAAGAAACTACTACTCTTCACAGATGTGAAGCTATTGAACATACATGTTAAAGAATTCAATTTATTCATGATTATTATTATAAGAACCCAAATTGTTGACTAAAACACTATCATAAAAAGAACCGAAAATTGCAAAATAACAAATTACGTCATCTAGCGACTTCTTGCATAGCCAATAGCTTTTTTTTTTTTTTTTTTTTTTTTTTTTTTTTACTGAGGAGTCGGCATTGAATTAATGCAAAGACCGAAGAAAAAAAACATTTAGAGACGGTCCCCAGGCTTCTATAGAGATAAATTTTCGTCAGACTGCTCACAGTTTGCGGGAACCACGAAACCAAAAAAAAAAAAAAAATACAGCTGAATAGGTGCAGATTCTGGGAGAACTATAAAGCTTTGCGTGCTGGTTATTGTGTGTAGCTTCTCTGTAGGAGTCCACAACTGAATACAAATGGCCGAAAAATGAGCATAACAGATGCATACATGAGCTAACGAGCACGGTTATTAATTGATTTTCAAATCATTTTATCCAAACGCCCCCTAAACGAATGGTTCTCCCCCCCAAATCAACATTTTACAAGTGTCTTAAATGTTTACCTTTGATTGTTCTGTTTTAATCGTTATCAAGGCATGCACAGAAATCTTAATTTATACATTGATATTATACATTAGCTGCGTGTGCATCACGGAGATGCCTGGAGTTGAATAAAATCTGTCCACTTATTTGTGAAATGCCATTGAATACGAGCTGTGTTATGTTTCCAAGTGCTGCATCTTTAATGTTTTTTTGTTGTTGTTATAAAGTGGTAATTAATCCGCCATCAGTTGATGTAAGGTATCGATCCATCGCCGGCATCTGACTTTCGGTAAATGGGAGGTCTGGCAGCCTGCTTAGCTCTCACTGAGTATAAGAGAGGAATGAGACAGCACAAACAGGCTGGACTCTGTGGAAGCTATTCCATACTGCTACCTGCTCCCAGACTCGGCCTGTCTTCTGTAGCGTTGCAGGGACTATGGCAGAGACGGGAGGGTCTCAGCTGATCCAGAATCTGACCTTAAGTGCGAGTGGTGCCATTAAGGTACTTTCTCTTTCACCTTCTTTCCAGCATGCCGCCTGGATCAGACACAACATCCGCAAGAAGGAGTGTTGCTTCTTTAAAAAAGGTGCCAGGTATGACTTGCTCCTGTGTTTAAAAGGTTCCACGAAATGACCTTGTCATTGACCCTCCGTGACCTCTTGTTGCTGCCACAGAGAGGATGTGTGCATGTGTGGCTACGGGAAGAGCCAGCATGCGGCCGAGGCCATCAAAGAGGAGGACTTCGACGGCGAGGTGTGGGACGCACACAGACATGTTCGTGAAGTACCCACAGACGCTTTCGGGGACATCAGCTTTGGTGGTTTGAGGCAGATGACGACCAAGGTAAAACATTACCTTTACTGGTAACACTTTAAGGTAACATTAATAAAGTACACTAAATTACAGTAGTTTATGAGGAGTGAAACTACCTAATCCGGTCTCACTTTACAATAAGGTATAGAAAAATACAGTAGTTACTAATAAAGTAGGAACTGATGAAGAACTAATGACTAAGGCACATCAATTTAGAGTAGTTACAGAGGAACAAAGGAGTAGTTACTGAGGAACTAAGGCACATACATTTAGAGTAGTTATTGAGGAACGAATGAATAGGTACTGATGAACTAAGGCACACATTTAGAGTGCTTACTGAGGAACTAAGGCACATACATTTATTGTTGTTACTGAGGAACTAAAGCACATACATTTAGAGTAGTTACTGAGGAAATGCGGCACATACATTTATAGTTGTGACTGAGGAACTAAGGCACATACATTTAGAGTAGTTACTGAGGAACTAAGGCACACATTTAGAGTAGTTACTGAGGAACAAATTAGCAGTTACTGAGGAACTAAGGCACATGCATTAAGAGTAGTTACCGAGGAACTAAGGCACATACATTTATAGTTGTTACTGAGGAACTAGGACACATACATTTAGAGTAGTTACTGAAGAAAAAAGGCACATACATTTATAGTTGTGACTGAGGAGCTAAGGCACACACATTTAGAGTAGTTATTGAGGAACGAATGAATAGTTACCGATGAACTAAGGCACACATTTAGAGTGCTTACTGAGGAACGAATGAGTAGTTACTGAGGAACAAAGGCACACACATTAAGAGTAGCTACTGAGGAACTAAGGCACATACATTTATAGTTGTTACTGAGGTACTAAGGCACACATTTAGAGTAGTTACTGAGGAACGAATGAGTAGTTACTGAGCAACTAAAGCACATACATTAAGAGTAGTTACCGAGGAACTAGGGCACATACATGTATTGTTGTTACTGAGGAACTAAGGCACATACATTTAGAGTAGTTACAGAGGAAATGAGGCACATACATTTATAGTTGTGACCGAGGAACTAAGGCACATACATTTAGAGTAGTTACTGAGGAAATAACACACATAAATTTATAGTTGTGACTGAGGAACTAAGGCACATACATTTAGAGTAGTTACTGAGGAAATAACACACATAAATTTATAGTTGTGACTGAGGAATGAGGCACATACATTTAGAGTAGCTACCGAGGAACGAATGAGTAGTTACTGAGGAACTAAGGCACATACATTTAGAGTAGTTACTGAAGAACAAACGAAGAACTAATGACTAAGGCACACGTTTAGAATAGTTACCGAGGCATTGAAGCACATACATTTAGAGTAGTTACTGAGAAGCCAAAGAGTAGTTACTAAGGAACTAAGGTGCACACATTTACAATAGTTACTGAGGAACAAATGAAGAAATAATGAGTAGGGCACATACATTTTGAATAGTTACTGAGGCACTAATGCATATTTAGAGTAGTTACTGTGGAATTATTGAAGAACTGTTGAGAACTTGACTTGGGCACATCAATTTAGAGCAGTCACAGAGGTACTAATGAGTAGAGAGTAGTTACTGAGGAACTAAGGCACATAAATTCATAGTAGTTACTGAGGAATGAATGAAGTACTAATGAGTAGTTTTCAGGGTTAGGTAGGTTTCCTCCTTGTGAACTACTGTCATTTGTGTACCTTAATGTAAAGTATTACCCCTCAACTTGACACATTAGTTCCTCGTTACTTCTTCATTAGTTACTACTCTAAATTTATGTACCAAAAATGCTCACAGGCCTTATATTGGACACATTCTACGGTATAGCTTCCCTTCATTCTCAGTATGCCCGAGTGTCCGCAGAGACCAGTCCCGAGGTCCTCTACCAGTTACTGACTGAACAGTGGAAGCTGTCTCCCCCCGACCTACTGACCGCTCCATGAGCTGCCTGCCCGTGTCTCTGTCTCTGCTCGCCACGTTCCAATCAGCCGTGGCCATTCCGGGCGCACCATCCGAAGTGTACACCTTCGGGACGCAGTACTGGTTCCTGGGATGCTCCTACTTCCTGGGACTGCTCATCCCAGCTCACGTTTTTATACCCGTCTTCTACCGACTGCGGCTGTCCAGCGCCTATGAAGTAAGGCAAAAAAAAGCAACTTATGGCTAGTTAGAACTGAATGAAGTAAAAGGTACATAATATAAATTGTACTTAGTTAAATATTGTGGAACTGGGAACTGATTATGGGATGCACTCAATTGTAATCTGATACATGTTCAAATGAAATAAAGTCATTCCCATTACCATTACAATTGAACGCATCCCATAATCAGTTCCCAGTTCCACATGTCCAAAAGGAGTAGGAAGAAGCAAAGCTTATTAAATCCTACCCCTCCATCTGGTACTTTTACAATCAGTAACTGTTACATTTGTTCACTTCCCGCTTTCCTAATATAGGTTAAGATTTTTATTTTTTGTCACGTACCGAAGTACGAGGTGATTGTACTCGAGTACCCTGTGTATTGCGATTTAATCAGTTTTTGACTTGGCCGTGATCAATTAATTTCTGCAAGGTAGGATTCCTCATAAATAAATGGAATATTTTCATAATCGGAGCATAGGAAGCCAGTTTACCTCGTAGTACAACAACTCGGCAGAATGTGTCGAAGGTGTGCACAAGGCCTTCAGAATCAGGAGTGCTGGCACATGTCATTTAAATACTAATAACAACGGGACTGCTCGTTAAACCAATCAGATTTCAGATTCGCCTCATAGGGCCAGAGAGCAGGCGATAGTATTTTCCGGGTCCTCTGATTGGTTGATGTCTGACACGGACTATGCAGTATATTATTCATTCATTCATTCATTTTCTACCGCTTATCCTTATGTGAGTGTGAATGGTTGTTTGTCTATATGTGCCCTGTGATTGGCTGGCCACCTGTCCAGGGTGTACCCCGCCTCTTGCCCGAAGACAGCTGGGATAGGCTCCAGCACCCTGCGACCCTCGTGAGGAAAAGCAATAGAAAATGAATGAATGAATGAAAATCCTCATGAGGGTCGTGGGGGATGCTGGAGCATCCTATCCCAGTTGTCTTCGGGCGAGAGGCGGGGTCGCCAACCAATCACAGGGCACATATAGACAAACAACCATTCACACTCACATAAGGATAAGCGGTAGAAAATGAATGAATGAATGAATAATATACTGCATAGTCCGTGTCAGACATCAACCAATCAGAGGACCCGGAAAATGCTATCGCCTGCTCTCTGGCCCTATGAGGCTACCGCTTTTTCCTCACGAGGGTCGCGGGGGGTGCTGGAGCCTATCCCAGCTGTCTTCGGGCGAGAGGCGGGGTACACCCTGGACCGGTGGCCAGCCAATCACAGGGCACATATAGACAAACAACCATTCACACTCACATTCATACCTGTGGACAATTTGGAGTGGCTAATTAACCTAGCATGTTTTTGGAATGTGGGAGGAAACCGGAGTACCCGGAGAAAACCCACGCATGCACGGGGAGAACATGCAAACTCCACACAGAGATGGCCGAGGGTGGAATCAAACTCGGGTCTCCTAGCTGTGAGGTCTGCGCGCTAACCACTCGACCACCGTGCGGCCGTCAAACTAGCATTTTTTTGTGATTTTCATGAACTTAACGCTGTCATGCTTGGTGTCATGCTTACCATGCTAATGTTAGCATATTAGCATGCTTAGCATGCTCCCCCGAAGATAGCTGGGATAGGCTCCAGCACCCCTTGCGACCCCCTACGAATACCAAGGATTTACTGAACAATATATGTACATTAAAACAATTTAACTGCAATACATATTGGAGAAGAGGACCAGACTCACCGGTTGCACGGCAAATTTGTTTTTAAAATAAACGTACAGTCTATACGCATTGCACGACTAAGCTGCTGAGTATTCCTTCGTTAAGTTCAAAATGCCCATCTGATGAATCTCCTGCCAGAAAAGGCCTCATGTAGATGACACGCCTTTAGCCTGTCGCCAATAGGTGGCGCTGCGACGAAATCAGGAAGTGACCTACGGGGACCTTCGGGGCGGGGCCATGATCACATGTACCAAGTATGATGAAGATCTGACCACGTGGAGCCAAGTTATTCACGTCTACAGTTACGCTCAGCGTGCAAGGCCCAGGCAGATGAAAAAGGGCAAATTTTGGGGGCGTGCCACGCCCACATCGTACGGAATATCCCAAAATCCTTCGCAATTTAACGTCGGCCATCCGTCTAGTGTCCGTTGATGCAACAACGGACTCATTTGGTCAAACCCCCTAGGAGGAGTTTGCTAGGAGGCGGGTGCGCGGTAACATCCCGTTTGACGCCCCGAACCGCCGTAAAAAAATTTGCGACGATCTGACCGTGCGGTAGGTAATTGCGGCGGATATACGTTTCCGCCTGCGGGTGGCGCTATAGAGTCTATGCGCCCACACGGTAACGGACCGGAGGGTACCCCGAACCACCAGAAAAAATTTGGGGCCGATCCGACCGTGCGGAAGGAAGTTACGGCAGATATACATTTCCACCAGTTGGTGGCGCTATAGCGTATGTACACACACTGTCATAGACCAGAGGGTAACCCGAACCACCAGAAAAAAGTTCGGGCAGATCCGACCATGTGGGAGGAAGTTAGGGCAGATATACATTTCCACCAGTTGGTGGCGCTATAGAGTCTATGTACACACACAGTCACAGAGTGGAGGGTGACCCGACCCAGCCAAAAAAATGTGGAGACGATCCGACCATGCATAAGGAAGTTACAGCAGATATACATTTCTGCTAGTTGGTGGCGCTATACAGTCTATGTACACACACAGTCATAGACCAGAGGGTACCCCAAACCTGCATTTTGTTGCTCTGTACCAGTGACATGAGCAATAACAATAAAGTTGAATCTAATCTAATCTAAACCACCAGAAAAAATTGGGCTCGATCCGACCATGTGGAAGGAAGTTACGGCAGATATACATTTCCACCAGTTGGTGGCGCTATAGTGTATGTACACACACTGTCATAGACCAGAGAATACCCCAATTTCAAGACCATCTGCCCATGCATAACAAAGTAACGGCAGATGTAAAAAATATAATTGAATAAAAAAGAATTATATCTTTCATATTCTGTCCAGGTTACACAATCATACATCTTTTAGTTACACAAGCACTTTCCCTGAAACCATGGCAGCCAGGTGACATAAAACCATGATGAAGATAGCCATATCACGATACATGGCATTGATGGACAATAAAACATTCAGTATGTTATATATACTGTATATTTAATCTTACGCTTTTTAGGTTAATTAAGTGGTTCTACAATGTTTTGTAGTACATAATCATATCCTAGAGCCAAAACAGATCAGCATTTAATGCATCACACATGAAGATACAGTTGCCTGTAATTCTATCCAAGGCCAGCAGGTGGTTTCGTGTGCACATGAAGCACATCAAGAAATGAATCATTTGTCGAACCAGTTGATTGAAATGGTTCAAAGCCTCACGGGGTGTCATCTCGCCATCATTATTGGACATAGTCTGAGAAATCGCCATTTTAACTATATAACCTCAGGGTACATCAACATCAAAATGAGCATATGAGCATCTGGCAGAAATTGATGCAGCACATGGCTGAAATGCAGAAAGAATGACATTCTCATGGCATTAAGACACTTTAATAAACATTAACACATGAAACTTCTATACTTAGGACAGGTAAACCTCACCAACAAAAAAATCACTCAGAAAGCATCGTTTTGAATAGTGGCCACCAACAACATTCATTCATTTTCTACCGCTTTGTCCTCACAAGTGCTGGAGCCTATCCCAGCTGTCTACGGGCGAGAGGCGGGGTACACCCTGGAATGGTGGCCAGCCAATCACAGGGCACATATAGACAAACAACCATTCACATTACAGGAGCCAGGCAACAACATTTCAGTGGCAATTTCACTGCTGTGTTATTGTGCAATGACAATAAAGAAAGTTAATGTGTATGTTTACATTCATACCTATGGACAATTTGGAGTTGCCAATTAACATAGCTTGTTTTTTGGAATGTGGGAGGAAACCGGAGTACCCGCATTCACGCATGCAAGGGGAGAACATGCAAATTCAACACAGAGATGGCCGAGGGTGGAATTGAACCCTGGTCTCCTAGCTGTTAGGTCTGTGCGCTAACCACTTGACCACTGTGTTGCTGCCACCAAAAACATACAGGAGGTAATTCTTCAGTTTTTGAAGTCTTTGAAAGGTTTCCATAAATCCAGATCCAGCAGTACTTTCTGGAACACCATAAAACTGGATGACAGGGTCTTGGGGAACCGCAGGTCTCGTGCATACGTCAGTCCCATCAGATAGTAGCAGGCTTGGCTAAGATCCCCAAGAGTGCTGTGGACGGTGCTGCCCTCAATCACTATGCCATCTTTTCTTGAATGCTGGTTGATCCATCCTCAGCATCCTGCAGACATTGTAAAGACAGCTGTTAGGAGTTCACGTTCAACTTGCACGTCACAAGAGAAGTAGCACGTACTGTCTTCTGTTGTCCACAGTTGCTTTATAGCATACAAAAAGCAGCTCCATCTTTGTGTGTAGTGAAGAAAAAATAACTGTACTGCAGCTGTGCACTTGAGATTACATTTGCTAAAATGTTAAAACCTTGAAAAGCATGAAAAGTACAGTAGTATACCAACCTCAAAGTCCTGGAATAGGGCACTGGCATCTCCTGCAAGATAGTCAATAAGGCATCGGATGACAACGTCCCTTGTCTGCTCACGTTGGATTCCATCTGCCGGACAGAAAGTGTTTAAGTCTCAAACATTTCTATAGAATTTACATGAGAGGGAAGTTTGTAAGTAGTGATGCGAGCAAAAAAAAACTCAGACCTATAATTTTTCCAGGCGCGTGAATATAACTGGATATTGTGGTGCGGTGTGCAAAGGATGTGAGAGATTGGAAACAGAAAACTAAGGAAGAAAAACCAAAAACTGTTCAAGTGGCTGTATGTAAGATTGTGGCTATTGTGGCTGTTGCTGGAGTGAAATAAAAAAAATCTGTATTGCAACTAGCAGCAGGAATGAAGCGGCAGTATCTGTTGTCACAGTGATATCTATTCAGGCTTGTGTAGCTTAAGCAGGTAGGATGGACGACTATTTTGCTTCTTACTCTCAGTCACAGTTACTAAAAGCAGAGGTCATGTCACTCAGGTGCTATGCGGGTTATTGTTTCACTTTTCCTGCCCTGACATTGTGTCTGTGCGCTGTGCACCTACAGAAGGCTTGTTGTCACATCTTTATTTCAAATTAACATGTTTTCTTAGTCGCTGACGACAGACATATCGTGCGATATTTTGTGTACTTCGTACATACGTATAGTTCCTTTTAGAAAGACTGGAGGAAAGGATGAGTAATAAATAGGAGAGAGAGTCAGACAAGATAAATGTCAGCTGTATGATGTGAACAGAGAATGGAGAGAAATGTGAATGAGACAGGTGGAATGATGACTATTGCAGGTAAGGTACAAATTTAATAGGTGGAGGATGGTTTTAATACCTGAAGTAGAATGTTTGTCTGTGCTTGAATTCTTCCTCTGACAACGCTTTTCCTTGCTGGAAACAAGGACATCAGTTTTGGTGTCCTTTCGTCTCCCTTATGGCACCTTCCTCTCCTGAAAGAGGGATATGAAAGAAGAGACAAAAGAACCAGTGACAACAAAAAGTGAAGTGCATACTTAAGTATAACTGTGAAACATACAGTAGTTGTTTACAGTCCTTAATGTGTTTAACACAAAAAATCCAAATACTCACCTGTGAGACATTAAACAAGGTAGGCCACCTGTGCTTCATGTCACTGATGCTCATGTGTATGTCGTATGTTCCTCTATGTGCAAAAGTTCTCCACATCAAGTCCTTCAAGTTTGCATGTATTCTGTGCGTGTGTGTTTCTCTGTGTACCCCCTCCCCCACTGGCGAATCCAAATTGTCCATAGGCATTAATGTGACTGTCAATGGTTGTCTCTGTGACCCATGCTTGGCTGGTGAGCAGGGTGTAGTCCACCTCTTGCCAGAATACAGCTGGGGTAGGCTCCAGCATGCCCACGGCCCTTGTGAGGATAAGCAGCACAGAAAACAAATGGATTTATTCATTCATTTTCTACCGCTGCTGCAGGAGTCTATCCCAGTTGTATTCAGGCGAGAGGCGGGTACATCCTGGTTGTCAACCAATCACAGGGCACATAGAGACAACCATTTATACTCACTTTCATTTGACCCCCACCCCACACACACACTCCATATTGTCTGTGGCCATGAATGTGACTGTGAATGGTTGTCTATGTGCCCTGTGTTTTGCTGGTGACCAGGATGTAGTCCACCTCTCGCCTGAATATAGCTGGGGTAGGCTCCAGCATGCCCGCGACCCTTGTGAGGATAGGCAGTACGTAAAATGTATGGATATGTTCATTCATTTTCTACTGCTGCTGCTGGAGTCTATCCCAGTTGTATTCGGGCGAGAGGAGGGGTACATCCTGGTTGTCAGCCAATCACAGGGCACGTATAGACAACCATTCACACCCACTTTCTTGCCTATGGACAATATGGCATCGCAAAAAAAAACCCACGCACACATGGGGTAACCAGAGAGCATGGAAAAGAGCATTTAGAAGCTTAAGTACATGGCGTGTGAACTGACATTGATTTCATTGTTTTCTTTTAGATGCCACGAAAGAAGGGTTTCCGTATGCGACGCACACCCAAGGCTACCCAAGCTGTTGACTGTGCAGTTGCAACAAAAGGTAGGGAAGAAGTATCTTCACTGTCACCGGTGGAGGTACCAACAGGTGGGTTAAAAAAGGTGGTCAAAGGGTCATTTCATCAAGGCAATACAAGGTTTAAGTATGCAGGAACACAGTGTATGGCGATTGCCTTTTGTGCCACTGCTTTACACAGTATTAAAAATGTCTTGTTGTGGGATACTGCTGATCTTGACATGGCTGTTGTTGAAGGTGATCAGTTGTATGCTACTCTAAGGGAACGTCACGTAATTAGTCACCCATCCCACTTTTTGTGTGCCACAGAATTGCCCAAACAGGAGGTGATTGCTGGACACAAATTTGAGTTTTGTGTGAAGGATGATTATGCTTTAGGTGATGTCAATGTAGTTTCCAGCTATTATATTGAAAACGGGATTCATGTCACTTTGCATGATGCTTTGCACACAATGTTTGGCAAGTACAGCACATGCATTCTTACAGTTTGTCAAAGTAGTTGTGCCATCATTTGTGATGCTGGTCAGTATTGTCTGGTGGATTCGCACTCGCGTAGCTGTAATGGCATGGTGTGCAGTGATGGAACCAGTGTTGTTCTGTGTTTTGGTGGTCTTGATGCCCTTGCTAATCACATTAGCAATTTGGCTGCAGGGTTTGGTGGAGCAGAGAAACTTTTTGAAATAGCTGGTGTTGTTGTGACTGTTGTGGCTGACAGGAAACGTCACTTGGAGATGATGACTGGTGATGATGGCAAAAAGTTTAAAATGGCTGACATTTCTAGTACATGTGCATCTGATGTTGAGGTCATCAGTGTTGTTACCACACAGCATGCCTTTTGTCCAATTCTTCAAAATGACTCCATGATGTGTGCCAACTTTTGAATATAGATTGTGAAGTCAAAACTGTGCCTGTCAATTTGCGTGTTGGACCCTTGGGAGCTCCCTGTAAAAAGGAGAGCATTGTTGCTGATGGCAACTGTTTTTTCCGTGCCATATCACAAGCGGTGAGTGGCACACAGAAAAATCACAGAAAAATTAGACTCCATGTGGTTAAACATATGGAAAACCACTGTGAAGATTATGAGAAGCTTCTCAGGAGTGAGTACAGTTGTTTGACACAGTATATTAGTGTTTCCAAAATATGTCAATAGCTGGGCAACTGAGGTGGAAATTCAGGCTGCAGCGGATAGTTTAAGAATAAATATCTTTACTTTTTACGGTGGTCGTTGGTTGAGATATAGCTCAACGTCAGAATCCAGTCGTGGGATTTATTTGGACAACTCGAGTGGTAATCACTACGAGTGTGTGACATGTGTCAATGAGGGTCAGTTAGGAAGTTGCTTTGGCATTTGTCAGAATGGTACATCTCAGGTCAGTCAGTATGGTACCAGGTCACATCGGCATCAAGTAAATTGCGCTGATAGTGAAGTAGCAGTTGGTTTGAATGATGTTGTTGAAACAGGCAAAGAAAAACATCAGTCCATGGTTCCACGTGTAAGCCCGTCCAAATATCTAAAAAGGAAAAGGGCCCTGGACAAAAGATGTAAATATGTCGCTGACATGAGCATAAGGGAGACAAAGAAGGTAATGACTATGAAGAATTACAGAGAACAAGCAGTCTTTAGGCAGAGAAAGAAGACGAGGAGTGTTGAAAAGTATAGAAATGATGTCATTCATAAAAATAGAGTTAAAACATCTAGCATCTATAAGTATAGGAATGACAGCTTGCATCGGGACAGGGTCAAGATGTGTAGTGTGAGTAAGTATAGAAGTGACAGCTTGCATCGGGACAGGGTCAAGATGTATAGTGCGAGTAAGTATAGAAGTGACAGTTTGCATCGGGCCAGGGTCATTATGCAGGGCGTCAAAAAATATAAAATGGATACAAGGCACCGGGCCAGTGTCAAACTAGCCAGTATGAAGAAATATCACAGTAATTTAGAACGCAAAATGCGTGTCATTGCAGATGTGAAGGCACGAAGGCATGCTGCAAAGTTGCGAGAGGAAGAATTTGATGTTGTTGTTGAGAATTTTTTAGAGAAAGTGAAGAATGGGCCCCAATTTGTCTGCTGTGTGTGCCATAGGTTGATGTTTAAACATCAGGTCCTGCAGTGTCACAGAGAGCATTACAGCAAAAGTGCAAGTGCTTCTCTTGTGAACACGTGCATTAATGAGGATTATTTGCACAAATGTAGTGCAGAGTGCACGGTGCCTTGTTTGTTGTTGGAGTCTGGTAGAGGGCAGCTGTGGGTTTGCTACACTTGCCATTACAAGATTAGCAAAGGGGAATTCCCACCTGAATGTGTGGCAAATAATTTGGGGGTGGACCCGATTCCTCCTGAGCTGGCTTGCTTAAACAGCTTAGAGCAACACTTAATTGCACTAAATATCCCCTTCATGAAAATGCTAGCTTTGCCTAAAGGGGGGCAAAATGGTGTTCATGGGCCTGTGACTTGTGTTCCGGCCAATGTTGCAGAAACTACAAATTTGTTGCCACGGTCCAATATGGAAGGCTCTATGCTCCGTGTCAAACTCAAAAGGAAGCTGACTTACAAAGGACACTACGAGTACCATTTTGTTGACAGCATGCACATTCGTGAAGCCTTGAGGTATCTGAAAGAGTCTAATGTGCATTATGAAGATATAGAGTACAACGAGGAGTGGGTCAATGACTTTTGTAGGGAACCTGATGCCTCTCAGGTGGAGGACAGTGTTCCTGCAGTAGATGTCACACCACCTCTAGATGCAGAAGATGAGCTTCTCCATGATAGACAGCAACACTGCATGTTTCAGGACACATGTTTAATGCCAGTTGACATTGGTCAGGAAGCGCTAGATCAGTATTACGACAATATATTGAATGTGGCTCCGGCAGAAGGCAATAATCCTGTGAGGTTGCTTTCTGACCATTCGAATGAAGCTAGATGTTTCCCAGTGTTGTTTCCACGCGGCCGTTTCACGTTTCATGACACTCGACAATATAGGCTGACGGCGTCGCGATATTTCAATAATCGTATCATGCATGCTGATAAGCGGTTTGGGCAGAATGTGGAATACATATTCTATGCTCAGTACTTGTGTGAACTTGTGCAGGTGGTGTCGAGCATTTCCATTGCTTTACGCAAAGGAATTGCTGGTTTGGTGGCAAAAATGGCCAAGGATTTCTTGACCAACGATGAGTCGTTAAAGACATTGTTGGAATGTGACCAGGGCTATCGTTTTCTGAAGCCCATCAGAGGCACTCCAGCCTTTTGGCAGAGTACGCAGCGCGATATTTTGGCTTGTGTGCGTCAGCTTGGTGTTCCCACGTGGTTTTGCTCTTTTTCGTCTGCTGATTTACGGTGGCAAAACTTGGTAGACTGTGTTTTGAGGCAAGAGGGTAGAACGCAAACGGCTGCAGAGTTGGAGTGGGCTGACAGGTGTGATTTGTTGAGACGGAATCCTGTGACTGCTGCACGGATGTTTGATTTCCGGTGGCATGTCTTTCTCAGAGAGGTGATAATGTCTTCGAACCAACCGATTGGCAAAGTTGTAGACTATTTTTACCGGGTGGAATTTCAGCAGCGTGGTTCCCCTCATGTACATTGTTTGTTCTGGGTCGAGAATGCCCCACGTATTGAAGTGAACTCAGATGAAGAAGTCACAAAGTTTATTGATATGTTACTTGTGAATTGCAGCCACAGGATGAAGGATTGACAGAGACAGTGTCTTCCGTACAGCAGCATTCTAAGAGACACTCTAAAACGTGCAAAAAGAAAAACACAGTGTGTCGTTTCGGTTTTCCCAAACCTGTGTCAGGACGAACATTTATTAGCCATCAGTTTGACGGACAGGGACAAAAAACATGCACTTGTCAGGTTAGCCAATCAACCGGTGTTAAAACATGCACATGTCCAAAAGCATCCCAAAATGCCGTAAACATGAAAGCAGAAGAGGCGTCGGAAATCATAAAATCCATTAAAACAGCCCCGGCTGACGAGAACCACGCATATCAAAGCGTGGAACATTTGTTCCATAGTCTCGGTATAACACAAAATACTTTTGAGGCCGCACATCGCCGCTTGGGTCGTCGTACGGAAGTCATAATGAAGCGTCAAATCAATGAGGTTTGGATCAATCCATACAGCAAACCTCTGCTTAAATGCTGGAATGCTAATATGGACATCCAGTATGTCGTTGATGCGTATGCGTGCGTGGTTTATATAATCTCGTATATTTCCAAAGCTGAGAGGGAGATTGGATTGCTGCTGAGTAATGCCCAGAAAGAAGCATCCAAACAGGCAAACGTCAGTGCCAAAGAGGCCTTAAAAAGTCTTGGCAGTGTGTACCTGCACAATAGAGACGTGTGTGCACGAGAGGCCGTTTACCGGGTGACAAATATGCATCTTAAGGAATGCTCGCGCAAAGTAGTTTTTGTTCCAACAGGGGACAATGTGGTCAAAATGAGTTTGCCTGTGAGTGTTTTGCGTCAAAAAGCTTCATCGGCCGAATTAACAACGGAAGACATGTGGATGACCAGCATTGTCGACCGTTATAAAAACAGACCAAATGACGACACGTTTAATGACATGTGCTTGGCACAATTTGCTTCGGAATACCGCATCATTAGCAAAAACGAAAGGTCGGCATCCAAAATAGAACTTAAAAACAACTACGGACATGTGACAAAACGTACACGGACCAAACCTGCCGTAGTACGCTCTGCGCGCTTTTCAGAAACCAAAAACCCAGAGTTGTATTATCGTAGCCTTTTGCAGTTGTATCTGCCATACCGGGTGGATTTGCAGTTAAGACCTGCCAACTGCCCAACATTTGAAGAATTTTATGACAATGGTGCGGTCCGATTAAATGATGGGTCGATGCATTCTGTTCGATCCATAGTGGAAACAAATAAACATTTCGACAACGACGGGGATGAACTGGACAGCATCCAAAGATCTATTGATCACAGCGGTGTTGCTGAGGATGCGTGGTGTCTGCTGTGTCCAGAGCAAGAATTGGAAAGGCTACAATGCGAAGAAGAACGCCGGAAAAAACAGCAGTTGGTCGAAGAAGAGGCAGAAGTAATACCTGACTTGGCAAATGAAAATAGAACCGCTCGAAACTTACAAAAGCAAAAGTCAATGAGTCGAAATGATGGCTTGGCATTAATCCGCTCCCTAAATAATACTCAAATGGACATTTTTTACAAAATTAGACAGTGGTGCCTTGATAAAGTAGGTGGGAGAAAACCCGAGCCTTTACACTTATTCATCACAGGTGGTGCCGGGACAGGAAAAAGCCACCTAATTAAAGCCATCCAATATGAGGCTACCAGGTTGTTGTCAACAATGTGTCGGCAACCGGACAATATTTCTGTCTGTCTAGCTGCACCAACAGGGATTGCTGCTTACAATTTGAATGTCACAACAATACACAGCACATTGAGAATCGGCAAGGATACCCGTTTGCCTTACACACCACTGGGTGAGGAAACGGTGAATTCCTTGCGTGCCAAGTTCGCGGACCTCCAAATTTTGATTATCGATGAAATATCGATGGTTGATCACAAGTTGTTGACGTACATTCATGGTAGGCTCCGACAAATTAAGCAAACCGGTGACTATGCTGCATTTGGCAACGTCAGCATCATCGCCGTCGGTGATTTTTACCAGTTACCGCCAGTCAAAGGAAAGCCTCTTTATGTCGAAGACGCCACTTTCAACTTGTGGACAAATCTTTTCAGTGTTGTCGAACTGACAACGATAGTCCGGCAAAAAGATAATCAGTTTGCAGCATTGCTAAATAGACTCCGCAAACATCCAAAAGGCGCGGCGTTGTTGGAAACAGACATAGAACTTTTGAAACAGCGCGAAACGGGTGAGGTCAGCTCCGCGTTACATGTGTTTCCAACCAATCAACAAGTAAACGAATACAATCTAAAACAGCTTTTCAGGATCTGTCCGGAGTACACAACGATAAAAGCTGAGGATTTCAGCCAAAACAAAAAATCCGGTAAATTAGAAAGAAAAGTAGGGCACCACAGCAAAGTTTACAACACGTGTTTAGAGGAAACTCTGCACATCACTAAAGATGCACGTGTAATGCTTTGCAAAAACATCGATATTGACGACGGCTTAGTTAACGGGGTTAGTGGCACTGTCTCTGATGTTCTTTTCCAAAAGGATGACACATTTCCGAGTAAGATCTATATAAAGTTTGATGATGCCAAAGTAGGTCAACAAAGGCGCGCACAAACTGCTGAGTCTGTCACGCTAAAAGACAGTACATTTATTCTGCCAGAGGAAGAAAAAGTAACTAAAAGTGGTGGCATGCGTCGCCAGTTCCCTCTGAAGCTCGCTTGGGCTTGCACGGTACATAAAGTCCAGGGTGTTACCGTGAGCAATGTAGTTGTGTCTCTAGACAGGGTGTTTTCCGCAGGGCAGGCGTATGTTGCATTGAGTCGGGTCACAGCTTTAGACGGTTTGATTATTGAAAAGTTTAATGCCGAAAAGATTTACTGTAATGATGCCATTAAGAATGCTGTAGGTAGGATGCCAGCATTTTTGACAGAAAGTGAACAATACAAACAAATGTACAACCACCACATTTCACAATTTATTTGATGAATGTCCAAAATTTGACAAAACATGCGTCAGATTTGGCAGCATGTACACAGCACCTGCAGCCTAACTGCATCGCTGTGACAGAAACGTGGCTGCCAACGGCATGTACACCCAGGAGTGTAACCATTCCTGGGTACCATTTCCATAGCCAACCACGATGTTTGTCTTACTCCAGCAGTAACCCTGCTTTGGTAGAATTACAAGGGCAACAGCATGGCGGAGTTGGCATGTACATTGCAGACCACCTGCACTGTAGTGTTGTCTCCGCCCCAAACTTCAACTTGGAAGTTTTACTGGTGAACTGCTCCTCACCCAGTGTGTTAATAGCAGTTGTGTATCGACCACCCTCCTATCCAATGGTGTTGTTTCAAGGTCACCTTGGCACGCTGCTGGATTGGTTGCACCAGAAGTACGCCAGCATTGTCGTACTGGGAGATTTTAATGAAAATTTGTTAAAATCTTCCACTATCAGCACATTCATGGCTAGGAAAGGGTTCTGCCAGTCAGTCAAACATCCTACCACAGAAAAGGGTACACTAATTGACCATGTATATGTCAAAACATCACACTTTGATGTAGAATCGGTTGTGATGCCCACTTATTTCAGTGATCATGAAGGGATTTTGTGCTCTTTTAAACACTAAATTTAAAACACACACACACACACACACACATACACATTCCACTTCAGCGTTCTTCTGGCAGTCTTATAGTGTAAGTGTAGTGTATAGTGTAAAATAGGTTTAGGTTCAACCAGTGGACAATTTACAATCCACGAGTTTACTTGCCCACGAGAACGGTGGATTGTATTTGTCAATCGCTGAATGAACGTGTAAGTGTATTGTATAGTGTAAAATAGGTTTAGGTTCAACCAGTGGACAATTTACAATCCACGAGTTTACTTGCCCACAAGAACGGTGGATTGTATTTGTCAATCACGGAATAAAAGTGAAATCACTGGTCATAGTTAAGATCCCAGTTTCTGTTTAGGATAGGAAGTATTTTCCTTATTTGTCAACCCAGTAAATTAACATGTACATAATGTAAATATGTACATAATGTAAATATGTACATAATGCAAATATGTACATATGTAAATATTGTAACATCTGCATAGATTTTAAATAGTATACAGGTAAGGGCCAGAAAATTAGAATATTTTCATAAACTTGATTTATTTCAGTCATTGTGTTCAAAAGGTATAACTTTTACATTATATTTAATCATTGCACACAGACTGATGCATTTCAAATGTTTATTTCTTTAATTTTGATGATTATAGGTGGCAACAAATGAAAATCCGAAATTCCGTGGGTCAGAAAATTAGAATATTACCTAA
Source organism: Doryrhamphus excisus (assembly GCF_030265055.1). Lineage (NCBI taxonomy): Eukaryota > Metazoa > Chordata > Actinopteri > Syngnathiformes > Syngnathidae > Doryrhamphus > Doryrhamphus excisus. The sequence goes on from NC_080472.1 coordinate 11,145,059, forward strand.
GGCCAATACAAAAAAAGGATTTTTAGAAATGTTGGCCAACTGAAAAGTATGAACGTGAAAAATATGAGAATGTACAGTACTCAATACTTGGTTGGAGCTCCTTTTGCCTCAATGACTGCATTAATGCGGCGTGGCATGGAGTTGATCAGTTTCTGGCACTGCTCAGGTGTTATGAGAGCCCAGGTTGCTTTGATAGTGGCCTTCAGCTCTTCTGCATTTTTGGGTCTGGCATTCTGCATCTTCCTCTTAACAATACCCCACAGATTTTCGATGGGGCTAAGGTCAGGCGAGTTGGCTGGCCAATTGAGAACAGAAATATCATGGTCCTTAAACCAGGCACTGGTAGATTTGGCGCTGTGTGCAGGCGCCAAGTCCTGTTGGAACGTAAAATCCCCATCTCCATAAAGCAGGTCAGCAGCAGGAAGCATGAAGTGCTCTAAAACTTGCTGGTAGACGGCTGCGTTGACCTTGGATCTCAGGAAACAGAGTGGACCGACACCAGCAGATGACATGGCACCCCAAACCATCACTGATGGTGGAAACTTCACACTAGACTTCAAGCATCGTGGATCCTGTGCCTCTCCTCTCTTCCTCCAGACTCTGGGACCTCGATTTCCAAAGGAAATGCAAAATTTGCTTTCATCAGAAAACATAACTTTGGACCACTCAGCAGCAGTCCAGCTCTTTTTTTCCTTAGCCCAGGTGAGACGCTTTTCGCGCTGTTTCTTGTTCAAAAGAGGCTTGACACGAGGTATGCGGCAGTTGAAACCCATGTCTTTCATGCGTCTCTTGGTGGTGGATCTTGAAGCACTGACTCCTGCAGCAGTCCAGGCCTTGTGAATCTCCCCCACATTTTTGAATGGGTTTTTTTTCACAATCTTCACCAGGGCGCGGTGATTCCTATCGCTTGTACACTTTTTCCTACCACAGTTTTTCCTTCCCTTTGCCTCTCCATTAATGTGTTTGGACACAGAGGTTTGAGAACAGCCAACCTTTTCAGCAATAACCTTTTGAGTCTTGCCCTCCTTGTGCAATGTGTCAATGGTTGCCTTTTGGACAGCTGTCAAATCTGAAGTCTTCCCCATGTTTGTGTAAGCTTCAGAACTGGACTGAGAGACCATTTAAAGCCCTTTGCAGGACACCAGGTGTCTTCAAAATTGAACCCTTTCACAATATTCTAATTTTCTGACCCACGGAATTTCGGATTTTCATTTGTTGCCACCTATAATCATCAAAATTAAAGAAATAAACATTTGAAATGCATCAGTCTGTGTGCAATGATTAAATATAATGTAAAAGTTATACCTTTTGAACACAATGACTGAAATAAATCAAGTTTATGAAAATATTCTAATTTTCTGGCCCTTACCTGTACATACTGTATATATGTAAATATGGAAATATGTAAATATGTATATATGTAAATGTGTATATATGTAAATAGTACCTGATGAAATGATCCCAGTGCTGCCTCACTCACCTGTCCTCTTGTCTTGATAGTTACCGCCTGTCTGCCTTAAAGTTAAATACAAAAGGGATTCAAACCTTTTTCAACAGTTATTTTTCCAACCAAATTGTATTAGTCAATCACTGGTGCAAACTTCAACCAGTGCCCAAAATTAAGAATCAAAGGGATTAAAACTAAGTCTAAGACTGTGTGGCAGGGTGTTATGACAGATATTGACAACTCTTTCAAAGGTGGGTATGTGGTCATGTCCTGTTTGATCTCACAACTCCCTAAAAGTCTTGGGACAGACAGACCATGTAGAATGTAGTTCTACTTTTCCAGAGGTTGGTGGTGCTATACAGTCTAAGGTGGGTACATGGTCATGTCCTGTCTGCCACCATAGAAAAAAATCAGACCATATAGAATGGAGTTATACAATTCAAACAGTTGGTGGCGCTATATGTACACAGTCAGACTGATTTTCCTTCCATGTGTAAGGAAGTTACGGCAGATAGACATTTCAACCAGTTGGTGGCGCTATAGAGTATGTACACACAGTATAACAAACTAGAGATTGACCCAACACCAAAAAAAAATTCAAGACAATCTGACCATGAATCAGGAAGTTACGGCAGATGTACAGCTCTGCCTGTTGGTGTGCTCTGGTCATAGACCACCAGAAAAAATTTGGGGCAGATCCGACCATGTGGAAGGAAGTTACAGCTGATATACATTTCCACCAGTTGGTGGCGCTATAAAGTCTATGTACACACAGTATAACAGACCAGAGTTTGACCCAACACACCAAAAAAATTTTCAAGACAATCTGACCATGAATCAGGAAGTTACGGCAGATATACATTTCCACCAGTTGGTGGCGCTATAGAGTCCATATACACACACAGTCACAGACTGGAGGGTGACCGAACCCACCCAAAAAAATTAGGAGACGATCCGACCATGCGTGAGGAAGTTACAGCAGATATACATTTCCACCAGTTGGTGGCGCTGTGTTTTGAACATGGGTTCTGGAGCGTTAGGTGCGTCCTGTCATGATAGACTTCTCCACCGAAAATCATAGTGATACGTGCAACGGGTGGCGAGGGATAATGAATTGAAACTTCTAGGTGGCGCTAGTGTGTCAATTTAGATTGGTGTCACATGGGAGCACCACCAGGGCGCTCAGGCCTGGATTATGACCTTACGTGTAAGATTTCAGCAGCCTGTGACCTTCTGCGGGCAAAATATGAGCCTTCGATGGTCAATGGCGAAGGCTGACCATTCGCCGTGGCCACGCCCAACACATGTGCTTTACACACATCATATTCCATCGACTGACATCATCAGTCTGTCAGTCAAACTGTGTATTGACTTTGATGTACATTGCTTCAAGGCAAGGCCAGACACCAGGCAGGGCCAGATAAGGTAAAAGTTAAGGTTAAAGTAAAAGTTTGGTGGCGTGCCACGCCCACATCCTAAGTAGCAGCCCAAAATCCTTCGCAATTTAACGTGGGCCATCCGTCTAGTGTCCGTTGATGCTACAACGGACTCATTCGGTCAAACCCCCTAGGAGGAGTTCGTCGAGATACGACCCCTACATCCTCCCCCAAATGGCCGCCGCCACCTAAAATGGCCGACTTCCTGTTGGTTTTTGAACATGGGTTCTTGAGACTTTTTTGTGCGTCCTGTCACGAGTGATGTCTCCTCCGAAAATCATGCCCATACGTGCAACGGGAGGCGAGGGATAATTATTTTAAAACTTGTAGGTGGCGCTAGTGAGTCAATTTGGCTTGGTTTCAAATGGGGGCCCCACCAGGGCCCTCAGGCCTGGAATCTGCCCCCCCTTATGAGTTTTCAAGCACATGCGATCTTCTGCGGGCGAATGATGACCCTTTCTTTGTAAACGGCGAGGCCTGAGCATTCGCCGCCAGGCCACGCCCACCACGTGCGCTTTTCCTGCATCATGGTCCATCAACAGGCTTCACCAGGCTGTCAGGCAGTGACCTTGTGACCTCGGTGTTCATCTGATGAATCTCCTGCCAGAAAAGGCCTCATGTAGATGACACGCCTTTAGCCTGTCGCCAATAGGTGGCGCTGCGACGAAATCAGGAAGTGACCTACGGGGACCTTCGGGGCGGGGCCATGATCACATGTACCAAGTATGATGAAGATCTGACCACGTGGAGCCAAGTTATTCACGTCTACAGTTACGCTCAGCGTGCAAGGCCCGGACAGATGAAAAAGGGCAAATTTTGGGGGCGTGCCACGCCCACATCGTATGGAATATCCCAAAATCCTTCGCAATTTAACGTCGGCCATCCGTCTAGTGTCCGTTGATGCAACAACGGACTCATTTGGTCAAACCCCCTAGGAGGAGTTTGTCGAGATACGACCCCAACTTCTGGCCCGAAAAAGGCCGGCGCCATCCAAAATGGCCGACTTCCTGTTCGTTTTGCAATATGGGTTCTTGAGACTTTTTGGTCCGTCCTGTCACGATAGACGTCTCCACCAAGTTTCGTGACGATCGGTGAAACTGGTGGCGGGGGCCAATTTTTTTTTTTATTTCAAGGTGGCGCTAGAGAGCCAATTTTGGAACATTATATTTGAAACCCATAAAATATCAAATTTTTCGCCAGACCTGATGCGCTCGCCAAATTTGGTGAGTTTTCGGGCATGTTAAGGCCCTCAAAATGGCGCTCAAAGGCGGAGAAGAATAATAATAATTAAAACTGCAAGCAGTGATGAGCGGGCTCGAGCACCCCGACGCGGTCGGGGGTACGCGCGGGTCGGGGGCACGCGCGGGTCGGGGGCGCGCGCGTGTCCGGACGGGCGCGCGGACGCGCCGTACGAAAAACCGCGGCGATGGGATAAGCGGTAAGGGAGTTACGGCACTTGCAATTTTCCGCCCGGAGGGGGCGACGCCGGCGGCGAGGCTGGTGCGCGGTCACGTCCCGTCCGGCGCCCCGAACCGCCATAAAAAAATTTGCGACGATCGGACCATGCGGTAGGTACTTGCGGCGGATATACGTTTCCGCCTGTGGGTGGCGCTATACAGTCTATGCGCCCACACGGTAACGGACCGGAGGGTACCCCGAACCACCAGAAAAAATTAGGTGCCGATCCGACTGTGCAGAAGGAAGTTACGGCTGATATACATTTCCACCAGTTGGTGGCGCTATAGCGTATGTACACACACTGTCATAGACCAAAGGGTAACCCGAACCACCAGAAAAAAATTCGGGCAGATCCGACCATGTGGGAGGAAGTTACGGCAGATATACATTTCCACCAGTTGGTGGCGCTATAGAGACTATGGACACGCAGATTCAAAGAGTGGAGGGTGACCCGACCGACCAAAAAATATTTAGAGACGATCCGACCATGTGGAAGGAAGTTACGGCTATATACATTTCCACCAGTTGGTGGCGCTATAGAGTCTATGTATACACACAGTCATAGACCAGAGGGTACCCCGAACCACCAGAAAAAATTTGGGACCGATCCGACCATGTGGAAGGAAGTTACAGCTGATATACATATCCTCCAGTTGGAGGCGCTATAGCGTATGTACACACACTGTCATAGACCAGAGGGTACCCCGAACCACCAGAAAAAAATTCGGGCAGATCCGACCATGCGTGAGGAAGTTACAGCAGATATACATTTCCACCAGTTGGTGGCGCTGTGTTTTGAACATGGGTTCTGGAGCGTTAGGTGCGTCCTGTCATGATAGACTTCTCCACCGAAAATCATAGTGATACGTGCAACGGGTGGCGAGGGATAATGATTTGAAACTTCTAGGTGGCGCTAGTGTGTCAATTTAGATTGGTGTCACATGGGAGCACCACCAGGGCGCTCAGGCCTGGATTCTGACCTTACGTGTAAGATTTCAGCAGCCTGTGACCTTCTGCGGGCGAAATATGAGCCTTCGATGGTAAATGGCGAAGGCTGACCATTCGCCGTGGCCACGCCCACCACATGTGCTTTACACACATCACAGTCCATCAACTGACATCATCAGTCTGTCAGTCAAACTGTGTATTGACTTTGATGTACATTGCTTCAAGGCAAGGCCAGACACCAGGCAGGGCCAGATAAGGTAAAAGTTAAGGTTAAAGTAAAAGTTTGGTGGCGTGCCACGCCCACATCCTAAGTAGCAGCCCAAAATCCTTCGCAATTTAACGTGGGCCATCCGTCTAGTGTCCGTTGATGCTACAACGGACTCATTCGGTCAAACCCCCTAGGAGGAGTTTGTCGAGATACGACCCCTACATCCTCCCCCAAATGGCCGCCGCCACCTAAAATGGCCGACTTCCTGTTGGTTTTAGAACATGGGTTCTTGAGACTTTTTTGTGCGTCCTGTCACGAGTGATGTCTCCTCCGAAAATCATGCCCATACGTGCAACAGGAGGCGAGGGATAATTATTTTAAAACTTGTAGGTGGCGCTAGTGAGTCAATTTGGCTTGGTTCCAAATGGGGGCCCCACCAGGGCCCTCAGGCCTGGAATCTGCCCCCCCTTATGAGTTTTCAAGCACATGCGACCTTCTGCGGGCGAATGATGACCCTTTCTTTGTAAACGGCGAGGCCTGAGCATTCGCCGCCAGGCCACGCCCACCACGTGCGCTTTTCCTGCATCATGGTCCATCAACAGGCTTCACCAGGCTGTCAGGCAGTGACCTTGTGACCTCGGTGTTCATCTGATGAATCTCCTGCCAGAAAAGGCCTCATGTAGATCACACGCCTTTAGCCTGTCGCCAATAGGTGGCGCTGCGACGAAATCAGGAAGTGACCTACGGGGACCTTCGGGGCGGGGCCATGATCACATGTACCAAGTATGATGAAGATCTGACCATGTGGAGGCAAGTTATTCACGTCTACAGTTACGCTCAGCGTGCAAGGCCCGGGCAGATGAAAAAGGGCAAAATTTGGGGGCGTGCCACGCCCACATCGTATGGAATATCCCAAAATCCTTCGCAATTTAACGTCGGCCAGCCGTCTAGTGTCCGTTGATGCAACAACGGACTCATTCGGTCAAACCCCCTAGGAGGAGTTCGTCGAGATACGACCCCAACTTCTGGCCCGAAAAAGGCCGGCGCCATCCAAAATGGCCGACTTCCTGTTCGTTTTCCAATATGGGTTCTTGAGACTTTTTGGTCCGTCCTGTCACGATAGACGTCTCCACAAAGTTTCGTGACGATAGGTGAAACTGGTGTCGGGGGCCAATTTTTTCAAAAATAAAAGGTGGCGCTAGAGAGTCAATTTTGGAACATTGTTTTCGGGACCCCCACCAGATCGCAATTTTCGGCAGACCTGACGCGCTTGCAAAATTTGGTGAGTTTTCGGGCATGTTCAGGCCCTCAAAATGGCCGTCGAATCGGCAGAATAATAATAATAATAATAATTAAAACTGCAAGCAGTGATGAGCGGGCTCGAGCACCCCGACGCGGTCGGGGGTACGCGCGGGTCGGGGGTACGCGCGGGTCGGGGGTACGCGCGGGTCGGGGGTACGCGCGGGTCCGGTCGGGGGTACGCGCGGGTCCGGACGGGGGCGCGCGCGGGTCCGGACGGGGGCGCGGACGCGCCGTACGAAAAACCGCGGCGATGGGATAAGCGGTAAGGGAGTTACGGCACTTGCAATTTTCCGCCACGAGGGGGCGACGCCGGCGGCGAGGCGGATGCGCGGTCACTTCCCGTCCGGCGCCCCGAACCGCCATAAAAAAATTTGCGACGACCGGACCGTGCGGTAGGTACTTGCGGCGGATATACGTTTCCGCCTGTGGGTGGCGCTTTACAGTCTATGCGCCCACACGGTAACGGACCGGAGGGTACCCCGAACCACCAGAAAAAATTAGGTGCCGATCCGACCGTGCGGAAGGAAGTTACGGCTGATATACATTTCCACCAGTTGGTGGCACTATAGCGTATTTACACACACTGTCATAGACCAGAGGGTACCCCGAACCGCCAGAAAAAAATTCGGGCAGATCCGACCATGTGGGAGGAAGTTACAGCAGATATACATTTTCACCAGTTGGTGGCGCTATAGAGTCTATGGACACGCAGATTCAAAGAGTGGAGGGTGACCCGACCGACCAAAAAAAAATGTAGAGACGATCCGACCATGTGGAAGGAAGTTACGGCTATATACATTTCCACCAGTTGGTGGCGCTATAGAGTCTATGTATACACACAGTCATAGACCAGAGGGTACCCCGAACCACCAGAAAAAATTTGGGACTGATCCGACCATGTGGAAGGAAGTTACAGCTGTTATACATTTCCACCAGTTGGAGGCGCTATAGCGTATGTACACACACTGTCATAGACTAGAGGGTACCCCGAACCACCAGAAAAAAATTCGGGCAGATCCGACCATGTGGGAAAAAGTTACGGCAGATATACATTTCCACCAGTTGGTGGCGCTATACAGTCTATGTACACACACAGTCATAGACCAGAGGGTACCCCAAACCACCAGAAAAAATTTGGGGCCGATGCGACCATGTGGAAGGAAGTTACAGCTGATATACATTTCCACCAGTTGGTGGCGCTATAGTGTATGCACACACACTGTCATAGACCAGAGGGTACCCCAAACCACCAGAAAAAAAATTGGGCAGATCCGACCATGTGGAAGGAAGTTACAGCTGATATACATTTCCACCAGTTGTGGCGCTATTGAGTTTATATACACACACAGTCACAGACTGGAGGGTGACCGAACCCACCAAAAAAAATTTGGAGACGATCCGACCATGTGGAAGGAAGTTACAGGTGATATACATTTCCACCAGTTGGTGGCGCTGTGTTTTGAACATGGGTTCTGGAGCGTTAGGTGCGTCCTGTCATGATAGACTTCTCCACCGAAAATCATAGTGATACGTGCAACGGGTGGCGAGGGATAATGAATTGAAACTTCTAGGTGGCGCTAGTGTGTCAATTTAGATTGGTGTCACATGGGAGCACCACCAGGGCGCTCAGGCCTGGATTCTGACCTTACGTGTAAGATTTCAGCAGCCTGTGACCTTCTGCGGGCAAAATATGAGCCTTCAATGGTCAATGGCGAAGGCTGACCATTCGCCGTGGCCACGCCCACCACATGTGCTTTACACACATCATAGTCCATCGACTGACATCATCAGTCTGTCAGTCAAACTGTGTATTGACTTTGATGTACATTGCTTCAAGGCAAGGCCAGACACCAGGCAGGGCCAGATAAGGTAAAAGTTAAGGTTAAAGTAAAAGTTTGGTGGCGTGCCACGCCCACATCCTAAGTAGCAGCCCAAAATCCTTCGCAATTTAACGTGGGCCATCCGTCTAGTGTCCGTTGATGCTACAACGGACTCATTCGGTCAAATCCCCTAGGAGGAGTTCGTCGAGATACGACCCCAACTTCTGGCCCAAAAAAGGCCGCCGCCATCCAAAATGGCCGACTTCCTGTTCGTTTTCCAATATGGGTTCTTGAGACTTTTTGGTCCGTCCTGCCACGATAGACGTCTCCACCAAGTTTCGTGACGATCGGTGAAACTGGTGGTGGGGGCTAATTTTTTTTTAAATTCAAGGTGGCGCTAGAGAGCCAATTTTGGAACATTATATTTGAAACCCATAAAATATCAAATTTTTCGCCAGACCTGATGCGCTCGCCAAATTTGGTGAGTTTTCGGGCATGTTAAGGCCCTCAAAATGGCGCTCAAAGGCGCGGAAGAATAATAATAATAATTAAAACTGCAAGCAGTGATGAGCGGGCTCGAGCACCCCGACGCGGTCGGGGGTACGCGCGGGTCGTACATCACATGGTAACGGACCGGAGAGTACCCCGAACCACCAGAAAAAATTAGGTGCGGATCCGACCGTGCGGAAGGACGTTACGGCTGATATTCATTTCCACCAGTTGGTGGTGCTATAGCGTATGTACACACACTGTCATAGACCAGAGGGTACCCCGAACCACCAGAAAAAAATTCGGGCAGATCCGACCATGTGGGAGGAAGTTACGGCAGATATACATTTCCTCCAGTTGGTGGCGCTATAGAGTCTATGGACACGCAGATCCAAAGAGTGGAGGGTGACCCGATCGACCAAAGAATTTTTAGAGACGATCCGACCATGTGGAAGGAAGTTACGGCTATATACATTTCCACCAGTTGGTGGCGCTATAGAGTCTATGTATACACACAGTCATAGACCAGAGGGTACCCCGAACCACCAGAAAATATTGGGGACTGATCCGACCATGTAGAAGGAAGTTACAGCTGATATACATTTCCACCAGTTGGTGGCGCTATAGCGTATGCACACACACAGTCATAGACCAGAGGATACCTTGAACCACCAGAAAAAAATTCGGGCAGATCCGACCATGTGGGAGAAAGTTACGGCAGATATAAAATTCCACCAGTTGGTGGCGCTATACAGTCTATGTACACACACAGTCATAGACCAGAGGGTACCCCAAAACGCCAGAAAAAATTTGGTGCCGATCCGACCATGTGGAAGGAAGTTACGGCAGATATACATTTCCACCAGTTGGTGGCGCTATAGCGTATGTACACACACTGTCATAGACCAGAGGGTACCCCGAAACACTAGAAAAAAATTCGGGCAGATCCGACCATGTGGGAGGAAGTTACGGCAGATATACATTTCCACCAGTTGGTGGCGCTATAGAGTCTATGTACACACACAGTCATAGACAAGAGGGTACCCCGAACCACCAGAAAAAAATTCGGGCAGATTCGATCATGTGGGAGAAAGTTACGGCAGATATACATTTCCACCAGTTGGTGGCGCTATACAGTCTATGTACACACACAGTCATAGACCAGAGGGTACCCCAGACCACCAGAAAAAATTTGGGCCTGATCCGACCATGTGGAAGGAAGTTACGGCTATATACATTTCCACCAGTTGGTGGCGCTATAGAGTGTATGTACACACACAGTCATAGACCAGAGGGTACCCCAAACCACCAGAAAAAATTTGGGACCGATCCGACCATGTGGAAGGAAGTTACGGCAGATATACATTTTCACCAGTTGGTGGCGCTATAGAGTCTATGTACACACACAGTCACAGAGTGAAGGGTGACCCAACCCAGCAAAAAAAATTTGGGACCGATCCGACCATGTGGAAGGAAGTTACAGCTGATGTACATTTCCACCAGTTGGTGGCGCTATAGAGTCTATGTACACACAGTATAACAGACCAGAGATTGACCCAACACACCAAAAAAATTTCAAGACAATCTGACCATGAATCAGGAAGTTACGGCAGATATACATTTCCACCAGTTGGTGGCGCTGTGTTTTGAACATGGGTTCTGGAGCGTTAGGTGCGTCCTGTCATGATAGACGTCTCCACCGAAAATCATAGTGATACGTGCAACGGGTGGCGAGGGATAATGAATTGAAACTTCTAGGTGGCGCTAGTGTGTCAATTTAGATTGGTGTCACATGGGAGCACCACCAGGGCGCTCAGGCCTGGATTCTGACCTTACGTGTAAGATTTCAGCAGCCTGTGACCTTCTGCGGGCAAAATATGAGCCTTCGATGGTCAATGGCGAACGCTGACCATTCGCCGTGGCCACGCCCACCACATGTGCTTTACACACATCACAGTCCATCGACTGACATCATCAGTCTGTCAGTCAAACTGTGTATTGACTTTGATGTACATTGCTTCAAGGCAAGGCCAGACACCAGGCAGGGCCAGATAAGGTAAAAGTTAAGGTTAAAGTAAAAGTTTGGTGGCGTGCCACGCCCACATCCTAAGTAGCAGCCCAAAATCCTTCGCAATTTAACGTGGGCCATTCGTCTAGTGTCCGTTGATGCTACAACGGACTCATTCGGTCAAACCCCCTAGGAGGAGTTCGTCGAGATACATCCTCCCCCAAATGGCCGCCGCCACCTAAAATGGCCGACTTCCTGTTGGTTTTTGAACATGGGTTCTTGAGACTTTTTTGTGCGTCCTGTCACGAGTGATGTCTCCTCCGAAAATCATGCCCATACGTGCAACGGGAGGCGAGGGATAATTATTTTAAAACTTGTAGGTGGCGCTAGTGAGTCAATTTGGCTTGGTTTCAAATGGGGGCCCCACCAGGGCCCTCAGGCCTGGAATCTGCCCCCCCTTATGAGTTTTCAAGCACATGCAACCTTCTGCGGGCGAATGATGACCCTTTCTTTGTAAACGGCGAGGCCTGAGCATTCGCCGCCAGGCCACGCCCACCACGTGCGCTTTTCCTGCATCATGGTCCATCAACAGGCTTCACCAGGCTGTCAGGCAGTGACCTTGTGACCTCGGTGTTCATCTGATGAATCTCCTGCCAGAAAAGGCCTCATGTAGATCACACGCCTTTAGCCTGTCGCCAATAGGTGGCGCTGCGACGAAATCAGGAAGTGACCTACGGGGACCTTCGGGGCGGGGCCATGATCACATGTACCAAGTATGATGAAAATCTGGCCACGTGGAGCCAAGTTATTCACGTCTACAGTTACGCTCAGCGTGCAAGGCCCGGACAGATGAAAAAGGGCAAAATTTGGGGGCGTGCCACGCCCACATCGTATGGAATATCCCAAAATCCTTCGCAATTTAACGTCGGCCATCCGTCTAGTGTCCGTTGATGCAACAACGGACTCATTCGGTCAAACCCCCTAGGAGGAGTTCGTCGAGATACGACCCCAACTTCTGGCCCGAAAAAGGCCGGCGCCATCCAAAATGGCCGACTTCCTGTTCGTTTTCCAATATGGGTTCTTGAGACTTTTTGGTCCGTCCTGTCACGATAGACGTCTCCACCAAGTTTCGTGACGATCGGTGAAACTGGTGGCGGGGGCTAATTTTTTTTAAAATTCAAGGTGGCGCTAGAGAGCCAATTTTGGAACATTATATTTGTAACCCATAAAATATCAAATTTTTCGCCAGACCTGATGCGCTCGCCAAATTTGGTGAGTTTTCGGGCATGTTAAGGCCCTCAAAATAGAGCTCAAAGGCGCGGAAGAATAATAATAATAATAATTAAAACTGCAAGCAGTGATGAGCGGGCTCGAGCACCCCGACGCGGTCGGGGGTACGCGCGGGACGGGGGTACGCGCGGGTCGGGGGCGCGCGCGTGTCCGGACGGGCGCGCGGACGCGCCGTTCGAAAAACTGTGGCGATGGGATAAGCGGTAAGGGAGTTACGGCACTTGCAATTTTCCGCCAGGAGGGGGCGACGCCGGCGGCGAGGCGGGTGCGCGGTCACGTCCCGTCCGACGCCCCGAACCGCCATAAGAAAATTAGCGATGATCGGACCGTGCGGTAGGTACTTGCGGCGGATATACGTTTCCGCCTGTGGGTGGCGCTATACAGTCTATGCGCCCACACGGTAACGGACCGGAGGGTACCCCGAACCACCAGAAAAAATTAGGTGCCGATCCGACCGTGCGGAAGGAAGTTACGGCTGATATACATTTCCACCAGTTGGTGGCGCTATAGCGTATGTACACACACTGTCATAGACCAGAGGGTACCCCGAACCACCGGAAAAAAATTTGGGCAGATCCGACCATGTGGGAGGAAGTTACGGCAGATATACATTTCCACCAGTTGGTGGCGCTATAGAGTCTATGGACACGCAGATTGAAAGAGTGGAGGGTGACCCGACCGACCAAAAAAAAATTTAGAGACTATCCGACCATGTGGAAGGAAGTTACAGCTATATACATTTCCACCAGTTGGTGGCGCTATAGAGTCTATGTACACACACAGTCATAGACCAGACGGTACCCCAAACCACCAGAAAAAATTTGGGACCGATCCGACCATGTGGAAGGAAGTTACGGCAGATATACATTTTCACCAGTTGGTGGCGCTATAGAGTCTATGTACACACACAGTCATAGACCAGAGGGTACCCCAAACCACCAGAAAAAATTTGGGGCCGATCCGACCATGTGGAAGGAAGTTACAGCTGATATACAATTCTACCAGTTGGTGGCGCTATGGCGTATGTACACACACTGTCATAGACCAGAGGGTACCCCGAACCACCGGGAAAAAATTTGGGCAGATCCGACCATGTGGGAGGAAGTTACGGCAGATATACATTTCCACCAGTTGGTGGCGCTATAGAGTCCATGGACACGCAGATTCAAAGAGTGGAGGGGACCCGACTGACCAAAAAAAATTTAGAGACGATCAGACCATGTGGAAGGAAGTTACAGCTATATACATTTCCACCAGTTGGTGGCGCTATAGAGTCTATGTACACACACAGTCATAGACCAGAGGGTACCCCAAACCACCAGAAAGAATTAGGGGCCGATCCGACCATGTGGAAGGAAGTTACAGCTGATATACATTTCCACCAATTGGTGGCGCTATACAGTCTATGTACACACAGTATAACAGACCAGAGATTGACCCAACACAACAAAAAAAAAAATTCAAGACAATCTGACCATGAATCAGGAAGTTACGGCATATATACATTTCCACCAGTTGGTGGCGCTGTGTTTTGAACATGGGTTCTGGAGCGTTAGGTGCGTCCTGTCATGATAGACGTCTCCACCGAAAATCATAGTGATATGTGCAACGGGTGGCGAGGGATAATGAATTGAAACTTCTAGGTGGCGCTAGTGTGTCAATTTAGATTGGTGTCACATGGGAGCACCACCAGGGCGCTCAGGCCTGGATTCTGACCTTACGTGTAAGATTTCAGCAGCCTGTGACCTTCTGCGGGCAAAATATGAGCCTTCGATAGTCAATGGCGAAGGCTGACCATTCGCCATGGCCACGTCCACCACATGTGCTTTACACACATCACAGTCCATCGACTGACATCATCAGTCTGTCAGTCAAACTGTGTATTGACTTTGATGTACATTGCTTCAAGGCAAGGCCAGACACCTGGCAGGGCCAGATAAGGTAAAAGTTAAGGTTAAAGTAAAAGTTTGGTGGCGTGCCACGCCCACATCCTAAGTAGCAGCCCAAAATCCTTCGCAATTTAACGTGGGCCATCCGTCTAGTGTCCGTTGATGCTACAAGGGACTCATTCGGTCAAACCCCCTAGGAGGAGTTCGTCGAGATACGACCCCAACTTCTGGCCCGAAAAAGGCCGGCGCCATCCAAAATGGCCGACTTCCTGTTCGTTTTGCAATATGGGTTCTTGAGACTTTTTGGTCCGTCCTGTCACGATAGACGTCTCCACCAAGTTTCGTGACGATCGGTGAAACTGGTGGCGGGGGCCAATTTTTTTTAAATTTCAAGGTGGCGCTAGAGAGCCAATTTTGGAACATTATATTTGAAACCCATAAAATATCAAATTTTTCGCCAGACCTGATGCGCTCGCAAAATTTGGTGAGTTTTCGGGCATGTTAAGGCCCTCAAAATGGCGCTCAAAGGCGGAGAAGAATAATAATAATAATAATAATTAAAACTGCAAGCAGTGATGAGCAGGCTCGAGCACCCCGACGCGGTCGGGGGTACGCGCGGGTCGTACATCACATGGTAACGGACCGGAGGGTACCCCGAACCACCAGAAAAAATTAGGTGCGGATCCGACCGTGCGGAAGGACGTTACGGCTGATATTCATTTCCACCAGTTGGTGGTGCTATAGCGTATGTACACACACTGTCATAGACCAGAGGGTACCCCGAACCACCAGAAAAAAATTCGGGCAGATCCGACCATGTGGGAGGAAGTTACGGCAGATATACATTTCCTCCAGTTGGTGGCGCTATAGAGTCTATGGACACGCAGATCCAAAGAGTGGAGGGTGACCCGACCGACCAAAAAAATTTTAGAGACGATCCGACCATGTGGAAGGAAGTTACGGCTATATACATTTCCACCAGTTGGTGGCGCTATAGCGTATGTACACACACTGTCATAGACCAGAGGATACCTTGAACCACCAGAAAAAAATTCGGGCAGATCCGACCATGTGGGAGAAAGTTACGGCAGATATAAATTTCCACCAGTTGGTGGCGCTATACAGTCTATGTACACACACAGTCATAGACCAGAGGGTACCCCAAACCGCCAGAAAAAATTTGGTGCCGATCCGACCATGTGGAAGGAAGTTACGGCAGATATACATTTCCACCAGTTGGTGGCGCTATAGCGTATGTACACACACTGTCATAGACCAGAGGGTACCCCGAAACACTAGAAAAAAATTCGGGCAGATCCGACCATGTGGGAGGAAGTTACGGCAGATATACATTTCCACTAGTTGGTGGCGCTATAGAGTCTATGTACACACACAGTCATAGACCAGAGGGTACCCCAGACCACCAGAAAAAATTTGGGCCTGATCCGACCATGTGGAAGGAAGTTACGGCTATATACATTTCCACCAGTTGGTGGCGCTATAGAGTGTATGTACACACACAGTCATAGACCAGAGGGTACCCCAAACCACCAGAAAAAATTTGGGACCGATCCGACCATGTGGAAGGAAGTTACGGCAGATATACATTTTCACCAGTTGGTGGCGCTATAGAGTCTATGTACACACACAGTCACAGAGTGGAGGGTGACCCAACCCAGCAAAAAAAATTTGGGACCGATCCGACCATGTGGAAGGAAGATACGGCTGATATACATTTCCACCAGTTGGTGGCGCTATAGAGTCTATGTACACACAGTATAACAGACCAGAGATTGACCCAACACACCAAAAAAAATTTCAAGACAATCTGACCATGAATCAGGAAGTTACGGCAGATATAAATTTCCACCAGTTGGTGGCGCTGTGTTTTGAACATGGGTTCTGGAGCGTTAGTTGCGTCCTGTCATGATAGACGTCTCCACCGAAAATCATAGTGATACGTGCAACGGGTGGCGAGGGATAATGAATTGAAACTTCTAGGTGGCGCTAGTGTGTCAATTTAGATTGGTGTCACATGGGAGCACCACCAGGGCGCTCAGGCCTGGATTCTGACCTTACGTGTAAGATTTCAGCAGCCTGTGACCTTCTGCGGGCAAAATATGAGCCTTCGATGGTCAATGGCGAACGCTGACCATTCGCCGTGGCCACGCCCACCACATGTGCTTTACACACATCATAGTCCATCGACTGACATCATCAGTCTGTCAGTCAAACTGTGTATTGACTTAGATGTACATTGCTTCAAGGCAAGGCCAGACACCAGGCAGGGCCAGATAAGGTAAAAGTTAAGGTTAAAGTAAAAGTTTGGTGGCGTGCCACGCCCACATCCTAAGTAGCAGCCCAAAATCCTTCGCAATTTAACGTGGGCCATCCGTCTAGTGTCCGTTGATGCTACAACGGACTCATTCGGTCAAACCCCCTAGGAGGAGTTCGTCGAGATACGACCCCTACATCCTCCCCCAAATGGCCGCCGCCACCTAAAATGGCCGACTTCCTGTTGGTATTTGAACATGGGTTCTTGAGACTTTTTTTGTGCGTCCTGTCACGAGTGATGTCTCCTCCGAAAATCATGCCCATACGTGCAACGGGAGGCGAGGGATAATTATTTTAAAACTTGTAGGTGGCGCTAGTGAGTCAATTTGGCTTGGTTTAAAATGGGGGCCCCACCAGGGCCCTCAGGCCTGGAATCTGCCCCCCCTTATGAGTTTTCAAGCACATGCGACCTTCTGCCGGCGAATGATGACCCTTTCTTTGTAAACGGCGAGGCCTGAGCATTCGCCGCCAGGCCACGCCCACCACGTGCGCTTTTCCTGCATCATGGTCCATCAACAGGCTTCACCAGGCTGTCAGGCAGTGACTTTGTGACCTCGGTGTTCATCTGATGAATCTACTGGCAGAAAAGGCCTCATGTAGATCACACGCCTTTAGCCTGTCGCCAATAGGTGGCGCTGCGACGAAATCAGGAAGTGACCTACGGGGACCTTCGGGGCGGGGCCATGATCACATGTACCAAGTATGATGAAGATCTGACCACGTGGAGCCAAGTTATTCACGTCTACAGTTACGCTCAGCGTGCAAGGCCCGGGCAGATGAAAAAGGGCAAATTTTGGGGGCGTGCCACGCCCACATCGTACGGAATATCCCAAAATCCTTCGCAATTTAACGTCGGCCATCCGTCTAGTGTCCGTTGATGCAACAACGGACTCATTCGGTCAAACCCCCTAGGAGGAGTTCGTCGAGATACGACCCCTACTCCTGGCCCGAAAAAGGCCGCCGCCATCCAAAATGGCCGACTTCCTGTTCGTTTTGCAATATGGGTTCTTGAGACTTTTTGGTCCGTCCTGTCACGATAGACGTCTCCACCAAGTTTCGTGACGATCGATGAAACTGATGGCGGGGGCCAATTTTTTTTAAATTTCAAGGTGGCGCTAGAGAGCCAATTTTGGAACATTATATTTGTAACCCATAAAATATCAAATTTTTCGCCAGACCTGATGCGCTGGGCAAATTTGGTGAGTTTTCGGGCATGTTAAGGCCCTCAAAATGGCGCTCAAAGGCGCGGAAGAATAATAATAATAATAATAATAAGAAAAAGAAACGGAACGATTACAATAGGGCTTTCGCACTGGTCAGTGCTCGAGCCCTAATAATAAGAAAAAGAAACGGAACGATTACAATAGGGCTTTCGCACTGGTCAGTGCTCGAGCCCTAATAAGAAAAAGAAACGGAACGATTACAATAGGGCTTTCGCACTGGTCAGTGCTCGAGCCCTAATAATAATAATAATAATTAAAACTGCAAGCAGTGATGAGCGGGCTCGAGCACCCCGACGCGGTCGGGGGTACGCGCGGGTCGGGGGTACGCGCGGGTCGGGGGTACGCGCGGGTCGGGGGCGCGCGCGGGTCCGGACGGGCGCGCGGACGCGCCGTTCGAAAAACTGTGGCGATGGGATAAGCGGTAAGGGAGTTACGGCACTTGCAATTTTCCGCCAGGAGGGGGCGACGCCGGCGGCGAGGCGGGTGCGCGGTCACGTCCCGTCCGACGCCCCGAACCGCCATAAGAAAATCCGCGACGATCGGACCGTGCGGTAGGTACTTGCGGCGGATATACGTTTCCGCCTGTGGGTGGCGCTATACAGTCTATGCGCCCACACGGTAACGGACCGGAGGGTACCCCGAACCACCAGAAAAAATTAGGTGCCGATCCGACCGTGCGGAAGGAAGTTACGGCTGATATACATTTCCACCAGTTGGTGGCGCTATAGAGTCTATGGACACGCAGATTCAAAGAGTGGAGGGTGACCCGACCGACCAAAAAAAATTTAGAGACTATCCGACCATGTGGAAGGAAGTTACGGCTATATACATTTCCACCAGTTGGTGGCGCTATAGAGTCTATGTACACACACAGTCATAGACCAGACGGTACCCCAAACCACCAGAAAAAATTTGGGACCGATCCGACCATGTGGAAGGAAGTTACGGCAGATATACATTTTCACCAGTTGGTGGCGCTATAGAGTCTATGTACACACACAGTCATAGACCAGAGGGTACCCCAAACCACCAGAAAAAATTTGGGGCCGATACGACCATGTGGAAGGAAGTTAAAGCTGATATACATTTCTACCAGTTGGTGGCGCTATAGCGTATGTACACACACTGTCATAGACCAGAGGGTACCCCGAACCACCGGAAAAAAATTCGGGCAGATCCGACCATGTGGGAGGAAGTTACGGCAGATATACATTTCCACCAGTTGGTGGCGCTATAGAGTCTATGGACACGCAGATTCAAAGAGTGGAGGGTGACCCGACTGACCAAAAAAAATTTAGAGACGATCAGACCATGTGGAAGGAAGTTACAGCTATATACATTTCCACCAGTTGGTGGCGCTATAGAGTCTATGTACACACACAGTCATAGACCAGAGGGTACCCCAAACCACCAGAAAAAATTAGGGGCCGATCCGACCATGTGGAAGGAAGTTACAGCTGATATACATTTCCACCAATTGGTGGCGCTATACAGTCTATGTACATACAGTATAACAGACCAGAGATTGACCCATTACACCAAAAAAAATTCAAGACAATCTGACCATGAATCAGGAAGTTACGGCATATATACATTTCCACCAGTTGGTGGCGCTATAGAGTCTATGTACACACACAGTCATAGACCAGAGGGTACCCCAAACCACCAGAAAAAATTTTGGACCGATCCGACCATGTGGGAGGAAGTTATGGCAGATATACATTTTCACCAGTTGGTGGCGCTATAGTGTATATACACACACTGTCATAAAGCAGAGGGTACCCCAAACCACCAGAAAAAAATTTGGGCAGAACGGACCAAGTGGGAGGAAGTTACAGCAGATATACATTTTCACCAGTTGGTGGCGCTATAGAGTCTATGTACACACCCAGTCATAGACCGGAGGGTACCCCAAACCACCAGAAAAAATTTGGGGCAGATCCGACCATGTGGAAGGAAGTTACAGGTGATATACATTTCCACCAGTTGGTGGCGCTGTGTTTTGAACATGGGTTCTGGAGCGTTAGGTGTGTCCTGTCATGATAGACGTCTCCACCGAAAATCATAGTGATACGTGCAACGGGCGGCGAGGGATAATGAATTGAAACTTCTAGGTGGCGCTAGTGTGTCAATTTAGATTGGTGTCACATGGGAGCACCACCAGGGCGCTCAGGCCTGGATTCTGACCTTACGTGTAAGATCTCAGCAGCCTGTGACCTTCTGCGGGCGAAATATGAGCCTTCGATGGTCAATGGCGAAGGCTGACCATTCGCCGTGGCCACGCCCACCACATGTGCTTAACACACATCACAGTCCATCAACTGACATCATCAGTCTGTCAGTCAAACTGTGTATTGACTTTGATGTACATTGCTTCAAGGCAAGGCCAGACACCAGGCAGGGCCAGATAAGGTAAAAGTTAAGGTTAAAGTAAAAGTTTGGTGGCGTGCCACGCCCACATCCTAAGTAGCAGCCCAAAATCCTTCGCAATTTAACGTGGGCCATCCGTCTAGTGTCCGTTGATGCTACAACGGACTCATTCGGTCAAACCCCCTAGGAGGAGTTCGTCGAGATACGACCCCTACATCCTCCCCCAAATGGCCGCCGCCACCTAAAATGGCCGACTTCCTGTTGGTTTTTGAACATGGGTTCTTGAGACTTTTTTGTGCGTCCTGTCACGAGTGATGTCTCCTCCGAAAATCATGCCCATACGTGCAACGGGAGGCGAGGGATAATTATTTTAAAACTTGTAGGTGGCGCTAGTGAGTCAATTTGGCTTGGTTTCAAATGGGTGCCCCACCAGGGCCCTCAGGCCTGGAATCTGCCCCCCCTTATGAGTTTTCAAGCACATGCGACCTTCTGCGGGCGAATGATGACCCTTTCTTTGTAAACGGCGAGGCCTGAGCATTCGCCGCCAGGCCACGCCCACCACGTGCGCTTTTCCTGCATCATGGTCCATCAACAGGCTTCACCAGGCTGTCAGGCAGTGACCTTGTGACCTCGGTGTTCATCTGATGAATCTCCTGCCAGAAAAGGCCTCATGTAGATGACACGCCTTTAGCCTGTCGCCAATAGGTGGCGCTGCGACGAAATCAGGAAGTGACCTACGGGGACCTTCGGGGCGGGGCCATGATCACATGTACCAAGTATGATGAAGATCTGACCACGTGGAGCCAAGTTATTCACGTCTACAGTTACGCTCAGCGTGCAAGGCCCGGACAGATGAAAAAGGGCAAAATTTGGGGGCGTGCCACGCCCACATCGTATGGAATATCCCAAAATCCTTCGCAATTTAACGTCGGCCATCCCTCTAGTGTCCGTTGATGCAACAACGGACTCATTCGGTCAAACCCCCTAGGAGGAGTTCGTCGAGATATGACCCCAACTTCTGGCCCGAAAAAGGCCGGCGCCATCCAAAATGGCCGACTTCCTGTTCGTTTTCCAATATGGGTTCTTGAGACTTTTTGGTCCGTCCTGTCACGATAGACGTCTCCACCAAGTTTCGTGACGATCGGTGAAAGTGGTGGCGGGGGCTAATTTTTTTTTAAATTCAAGGTGGCGCTAGAGAGCCAATTTTGGGACATTATATTTGAAACCCATAAAATATGAAATTTTTCGCCAGACCTGATGCGCTCGCCAAATTTGGTGAGTTTTCGGGCATGTTCAGGCCCTCAAAAAGGCCGTCATTTCGTCAGAATAATAATAATAATAATAATTAAAACTGCAAGCAGTGATGAGCGGGCTCGAGCACCCCGACGCGGTCGGGGGTACGCGCGGGACGGGGGTACGCGCGGGTCGGGGGCGCGCGCGTGTCCGGACGGGCGCGCGGACGCGCCGTTCGAAAAACTGTGGCGATGGGATAAGCGGTAAGGGAGTTACGGCACTTGCAATTTTCCGCCAGGAGGGGGCGACGCCGGCGGCGAGGCGGGTGCGCGGTCACGTCCCGTCCGACGCCCCGAACCGCCATAAGAAAATTAGCGACGATCGGACCGTGCGGTAGGTACTTGCGGCGGATATACGTTTCCGCCTGTGGGTGGCGCTATACAGTCTATGCGCCCACACGGTAACGGACCGGAGGGTACCCCGAACCACCAGAAAAAATTAGGTGCCGATCCGACCGTGCGGAAGGAAGTTACGGCTGATATACATTTCCACCAGTTGGTGGCGCTATAGCGTATGTACACACACTGTCATAGACCAGAGGGTACCCCGAACCACCGGAAAAAAATTCGGGCAGATCCGACCATGTGGGAGGAAGTTACGGCAGATATACATTTCCACCAGTTGGTGGCGCTATAGAGTCTATGGACACGCAGATTGAAAGAGTGGAGGGTGACCCGACCGACCAAAAAAAAATTTAGAGACTATCCGACCATGTGGAAGGAAGTTACAGCTATATACATTTCCACCAGTTGGTGGCGCTATAGAGTCTATGTACACACACAGTCATAGACCAGACGGTACCCCAAACCACCAGAAAAAATTTGGGACCGATCCGACCATGTGGAAGGAAGTTACGGCAGATATACATTTTCACCAGTTGGTGGCGCTATAGAGTCTATGTACACACACAGTCATAGACCAGAGGGTACCCCAAACCACCAGAAAAAATTTGGGGCCGATCCGACCATGTGGAAGGAAGTTACAGCTGATATACAATTCTACCAGTTGGTGGCGCTATGGCGTATGTACACACACTGTCATAGACCAGAGGGTACCCCGAACCACCGGGAAAAAATTTGGGCAGATCCGACCATGTGGGAGGAAGTTACGGCAGATATACATTTCCACCAGTTGGTGGCGCTATAGAGTCCATGGACACGCAGATTCAAAGAGTGGAGGGGACCCGACTGACCAAAAAAAATTTAGAGACGATCAGACCATGTGGAAGGAAGTTACAGCTATATACATTTCCACCAGTTGGTGGCGCTATAGAGTCTATGTACACACACAGTCATAGACCAGAGGGTACCCCAAACCACCAGAAAGAATTAGGGGCCGATCCGACCATGTGGAAGGAAGTTACAGCTGATATACATTTCCACCAATTGGTGGCGCTATACAGTCTATGTACACACAGTATAACAGACCAGAGATTGACCCAACACAACAAAAAAAAAAATTCAAGACAATCTGACCATGAATCAGGAAGTTACGGCATATATACATTTCCACCAGTTGGTGGCGCTGTGTTTTGAACATGGGTTCTGGAGCGTTAGGTGCGTCCTGTCATTATAGACTTCTCCACCGAAAATCATAGTGATACGTGCAACGGGTGGCGAGGGATAATGAATTGAAACTTGTAGGTGGCGCTAGTGTGTCAATTTAGATTGGTGTCACATGGGAGCACCACCAGGGCGCTCAGGCCTGGATTCTGACCTTACGTGTAAGATTTCAGCAGCCTGTGACCTTCTGCGGGCAAAATATGAGCCTTCGATGGTCAATGGCGAAGGCTGACCATTCGCCGTGGCCACGCCCACCACATGTGCTTTACACACATCACAGTCCATCGACTGACATCATCAGTCTGTCAGTCAAACTGTGTATTGACTTTGATGTACATTGCTTCAAGGCAAGGCCAGACACCAGGCAGGGCCAGATAAGGTAAAAGTTAAGGTTAAAGTAAAAGTTTGGTGGCGTGCCACGCCCACATCCTAAGTAGCAGCCCAAAATCCTTCGCAATTTAACGTGGGCCATCCGTCTAGTGTCCGTTGATGCTACAACGGACTCATTCGGTCAAACCCCCTAGGAGGAGTTCGTCGAGATACGACCCCTACATCCTCCCCCAAATGGCCGCCGCCACCTAAAATGGCCGACTTCCTGTTGGTTTTTGAACATGGGTTCTTGAGACTTTCTTTGTGCGTCCGACGCCCCGAACCGCCATAAAAAAATGTGCGACGATCGGACCGTGCGGTAGGTACTTGTGGCGGATATACGTTTCCGCCTGTTGGTGGCGCTATACAGTCTATGCGCCCACACGGTAACGGACCGGAGGGTACCCCGAACCACCAGAAAGAAATTCGGGCAGATCCGACCATGTGGGAGGAAGTTACGGCGGATATACATTTCCACCAGTTGGTGGCGCTAGAGAGTCTATGTACACACACAGTCATAGACCAGAGGGTACCCCAAACCACCAGAAAAAAATTGGGACCGATCCGACCATGTGGAAGGAAGTTACAGCTGATATACATTTCCACCAGTTGGTGGCGCTATAGCGTATGTACACACACAGTCATAGACCAGAGGATACCTTGAACCACCAGAAAAAAATTCGGGCAGATCCGACCATGTGGGAGAAAGTTACGGCAGATATACATTTCCACCAGTTGGTGGCGCTATACAGTCTATGTATACACACTGTCATAGACCAGAGGGTACCCCAAACCGCCAGAAAAAATTTGGTGCCGATCCGACCATGCGGAAGGAAGTTACGGCAGATATACATTTCCACCAGTTGGTGGCGCTATAGCGTATGTACACACACTGTCATAGACCAGAGGGTACCCCGAACCACCAGAAAAAAATTCGGGCAGATCCGACCATGTGGGAGGAAGTTATGGCAGATATACATTTCCACCAGTTGGTGGCGCTATACAGTCTATGTACACACACAGTCATAGATCAGAGGGTACCCCAGACCACCAGAAAAAATTTGGGCCTGATTTGACCATGTGGAAGGAATTTACGGCTATATACATTTCCACCAGTTGGTGGCGCTATACAGTCTATGTACACACAGTATAACAGACCAGAGATTGACCCAACCCAGCCAAAAAAATGTGGAGACGATCCGACCATGCATAAGGAAGTTACGGCAGATATACATTTTCACCAGTTGGTGGCGCTATACAGTCTATGTACACACACAGTCATAGACCAGAGGGTACCCCAAACCACCAGAAAAAATTTGGGGCCGATCCGACCATGTGGAAGGAAGTTACAGCTGATGTACATTTCCACCAGTTGGTGGCGCTATAAAGTCTATGTACACACAGTATAACATACCAGAGATTGACCCAACACACCAAAAAAAATTTCAAGTCAATCTGACCATGAATCAGGAAGTTACGGCAGATATACATTTCCACCAGTTGGAGGCGCTATAGCGTATGTACACACACTGTCATAGACCAGAGGGTACCCCGAACCACCAGAAAAAAATTCGGGCAGATCCGACCATGTGGGAGAAAGTTACGGCAGATATACATTTCCACCAGTTGGTGGCGCTATAGTGTATGTACACACACTGTCATAGACCAGAGGGTACCCCAAACCACCAGAAAAAAATTTGGGCAGATCGGACCAAGTGGGAGGAAGTTACGGCATATATACATTTCCACCAGTTGGTGGCGCTATAGAGTCTATATACACACACAGTCACAGACTGGAGGGTGACCGAACCCACCCAAAAAAATTTGGAGACGATCCGACCATGTGGAAGGAAGTTACAGGTGATATACATTTCCACCAGTTGGTGGCGCTGTGTTTTGAACATGGGTTCTGGAGCGTTAGGTGCATCCTGTCATGATATACGTCTCCACCGAAAATCATAGTGATACGTGCAACGGGTGGCGAGGGATAATGAATTGAAACTTCTAGGTGGCGCTAGTGTGTCAATTTAGATTGGTGTCACATGGGAGCACCACCAGGGCGCTCAGGCCTGCATTCTGACCTTACGTGTAAGATTTCAGCAGCCTGTGACCTTCTGCGGGCAAAATATGAGCCTTCGATGGTCAATGGCGAAGGCTGACCATTCGCCGTGGCCACGCCCACCACATGTGCTTTACACACATCACAGTCCATCAACTGACATCATCAGTCTGTCAGTCAAGCTGTGTATTGACTTTGATGTACATTGCTTCAAGGCAAGGCCAGACACCAGGCAGGGCCAGATAAGGTAAAAGTTAAGGTTAAAGTAAAAGTTTGGTGGCGTGCCACGCCCACATCCTAAGTAGCAGCCCAAAATCCTTCGCAATTTAACGTGGGCCATCCGTCTAGTGTCCGTTGATGCTACAACGGACTCATTTGGTCAAACCCCCTAGGAGGAGTTCGTCGAGATACGACCCCTACATCCTCCCCCAAATGGCCGCCGCCACCTAAAATGGCCGACTTCCTGTTGGTTTTTGAACATGGGTTCTTGAGACTTTTTTGTGCGTCCTGTCACGAGTGATGTCTCCTCCGAAAATCATGCCCATACGTGCAACGGGAGGCGAGGGATAATTATTTTAAAACTTGTAGGTGGCGCTAGTGAGTCAATTTGGCTTGGTTTCAAATGGGGGCCCCACCAGGGCCCTCGGGCCTGGAATCTGCCCCCCCTTATGAGTTTTCAAGCACATGCGATCTTCTGCGGGCGAATGATGACCCTTTCTTTGTAAACGGCGAGGCCTGAGCATTCGCCGCCAGGCCACGCCCACCACGTGCGCTTTTCCTGCATCATGGTCCAGCAACAGGCTTCACCAGGCTGTCAGGCAGTGACCTTGTGACCTGGGTGTTCATCTGATGAATCTCCTGCCAGAAAAGGCCTCATGTAGATGACACGCCTTTAGCCTGTCGCCAATAGGTGGCGCTGCGACGAAATCAGGAAGTGACCTACGGGGACGTTCGGGGCGGGGCCATGATCACATGTACCAAGTATGATGAAGATCTGACCACGTGGAGCCAAGTTATTCACGTCTACAGTTATGCTCAGCGTGCAAGGCCCGGACAGATGAAAAAGGGCAAATTTTGGGGGCGTGCCACGCCCACATCGTACGGAATATCCCAAAATCCTTCGCAATTTAACGTCGGCCATCCGTCTAGTGTCCGTTGATGCAACAATGGACTCATTCGGTCAAACCCCCTAGGAGGAGTTCGTCGAGATACGACCCCAACTTCTGGCCCGAAAAAGGCCGCCGCCATCCAAAATGGCCGACTTCCTGTTCGTTTTACAATATGGGTTCTTGAGACTGTTTGGTCCGTCCTGTCACAATAGACGTCTCCGCCAAGTTTCGTGACGATAGGTTAAACTGGTGGCGGGGGCCAATTTTTTCCAAATTAAAAGGTGGCGCTAGAGAGCCAAATTTGGAACATGATATTTGGGACCCCTAAAATATCAAATTTTTCGCCAGACCTGACGCGCCTGCAAAAATTGGTGAGTTTTGGGGCATGTTAAGGCCCCCAAAAAGGCGATCATTTCGGGAGAATAATAATAATAATAATAATAAACATTAAAACTGCAAGCAGTGATGAGCGGGCTCGAGCACCCCGACGCGGTCGGGGGTACGCGCGGGTCGGGGGCGTGCGCGTGACCGGACGGGCGTGCGGACGCGCCGTACGAAAAACTGCGGCGATCGGATAAGCCGTTAGGGAGTTACGGCACTTAAAATTGTCCGCCAGGAGGGGGCGACGCCGGCGGCGAGGCGGTTGCGCGGTCACGTCCCGTCCGGCGCCCCAAACAGCCATAAAAAAATTTGTGACGATCGGACCGTGCGGTAGGTACTTGCAGCGGATATACGTTTCCGCCTGTGGGTGGCGCTATACAGTCTATGCGCCCACATGGTAACGGACCGGAGGGTACCCCGAACCACCAGAAAAAATTAGGTGCCGATTGGACCGTGCGGAAGGAAGTTACGGCTGATATACATTTCCACCAGTTGGTGGCGCTATAGCGTATGTACACACACTGTCATAGACCAGAGGGTACCCCGAACCACCGGAAAAAAATTTGGGCAGATCCGACCATGTGGGAGGAAGTTACGGCAGATAAACATTTCCACCAGTTGGTGGCGCTATAGAGTCTATGGACACGCAAATTCAAAGAGTGGAGGGTGACCTGACCGACCAAAAAAATTTAGAGACGATCCGACCATGTGTAAGGAAGTTATGGCTATATACATTTCCAACAGTTGGTGGCGCTATAGAGTCTATGTACACACACAGTCATAGACCAGAGGGTACCCCAAACCACCAGAAAAAAATTGGGACCGATCCGACCATGTGGAAGGAAGTTACGGCAGATATACATTTTCACCAGTTGGTGGCGCTATAGAGTGTATGTACACACCCAGTCACAGAGTGGAGGGTGACCCAACCCAGCAAAAAAAATTTGGGACCGATCCGACCATGTGGAAGGAAGTTACAGCTGATATACATTTCTACCAGTTGGTGGCGCTATAGCGTATGTACACACACTGTCATAGACCAGAGGATACCTTGAACCACCAGAAAAAAATTCGGGCAGATCCGACCATGTGGGAGAAAGTTACGGCAGATATACATTTCCACCAGTTGGTGGCGCTATACAGTCTATGTACACACACAGTCATAGACCAGAGGTTACCCCAAACCGGCAGAAAAAATTTGGTGCCGATCCGACCATGTGGAAGGAAGTTACGGCAGATATACATTTCCACCAGTTGGTGGCGCTATAGAGTCTATGGACACGCAGATTCAAAGAGTGGTGGGTGACCCGACCGACCAAAAAAAATTTAGAGACGATCTGACCATGTGAAAGGAAGCTATGGCTATATACATTTCCGCCAGTTGGTGGCGCTATAGAGTGTATGTACACACACAGTAATAGACCAGAGGGTACCCCAAACCACCAGAAAAAATTTGGGACCGATCCGACCATGTGGAAGGAAGATACGGCTGATATACATTTCCACCAGTTGGTGGCGCTATAGAGTCTATGTACACACAGTATAACAGACCAGAGATTGACCCAACCCAGCCAAAAAAATGTGGAGTTGATCCGACCATGCATAATGAAGTTACGGCAGATATACATTTTCGCCAGTTGGTGGCGCTATACAGTCTATGTACACACACAGTCATAGACCAGAGGGTACCCCAAACCACCAGAAAAAATTTGGGGCCGATCCGACCATGTGGAAGGAAGTTACAGCTGATGTACATTTCCACCAGTTGGTGGCGCTATACAGTCTATGTACACACAGTATAACAGACCAGAGATTGACCCAACACACCAAAAAAATTTTCAAGACAATCTGACCATGACTCAGGAAGTTACAGCAGATATACATTTCCACCAGTTGGTGGCGCTGTGTTTTGAACATGGTTTCTAGAGCGTTAGGTGCGTCCTGTCATGATAGACGTCTCCACCGAAAATCATAGTGATATGTGCAACGGGTGGCGAGGGATAATGAATTGAAACTTCTAGGTGGCGCTAGTGTGTCAATTTAGATTGGTGTCACATGGGAGCACCACCAGGGCGCTCAGGCCTGGATTCTGACCTTACGTGTAAGATTTCAGCAGCCTGTGACCTTCTGCGGGCAAAATATGAGCCTTCGATGGTCAATGGCGAAGGCTGACCATTCGCCGTGGCCACGCCCACCACATGTGCTTTACACACATCACAGTCCATCGACTGACATCATCAGTCTGTCAGTCAAACTGTGTATTGACTTTGATGTACATTGCTTCAAGGCAAGGCCAGACACCAGGCAGGGCCAGATAAGGTAAAAGTTAAGGATAAAGTAAAAGTTTGGTGGCGTGCCACGCCCACATCCTAAGTAGCAGCCCAAAATCCTTCGCAATTTAACGTGGGCCACCCGTCTAGTGTCTGTTGATGCTACAACGGACTCATTCGGTCAAACCCCCTAGGAGGAGTTCGTCGAGATACGACCCCTACATCCTCCCCCAAATGGCCGCCGCCACCTAAAATGGCCGACTTCCTGTTGGTTTTTGAACATGGGTTCTTGAGACTTTTTTGTGCGTCCTGTCACGAGTGATGTCTCCTCCGAAAATCATGCCCATACGTGCAACGGGAGGCGAGGGATAATTATTTTAAAACTTCTAGGTGGCGCTAGTGAGTCAATTTGGCTTGGTTTCAAATGGGGGCTCCACCAGGGCCCTCAGGCCCGGAATCTGCCCCCCCTTATGAGTTTTCAAGCACATGCGACCTTCTGCGGGCGAATGATGACCCTTTCTTTGTAAACGGCGAGGCCTGAGCATTCGCCGCCAGGCCACGCCCACCACGTGCGCTTTTCCTGCATCATGGTCCATCAACAGGCTTCACCAGGCTGTCAGGCAGTGACCTTGTGACCTCGGTGTTCATCTGATGAATCTCCTGCCAGAAAAGGCCTCATGTAGATGACACGCCTTTAGCCTGTCGCCAATAGGTGGCGCTGCGACGAAATCAGGAAGTGACCTACGGGGACCTTCGGGGCGGGGCCATGATCACATGTATCAAGTATGATGAAGATCTGACCACGTGGAGCCAAGTTATTCACGTCTACAGTTACGCTCAGCGTGCAAGGCCCGGACAGATGAAAAAGGGCAAAATTTGGGGGCGTGCCACGCCCACATCGTATGGAATATCCCAAAATCCTTCGCAATTTAACGTCGGCCATCCGTCTAGTGTCCGTTGATGCAACAACGGACTCATTCGGTCAAACCCCCTAGGAGGAGTTCGTCGAGATACGACCCCAACTTCTGGCCCGAAAAAGGCCGGCGCCATCCAAAATGGCCGACTTCCTGTTCGTTTTGCAATATGGGTTCTTGAGACTTTTTGGTCCGTCCTGTC
Source organism: Doryrhamphus excisus (assembly GCF_030265055.1). NCBI lineage: Eukaryota > Metazoa > Chordata > Actinopteri > Syngnathiformes > Syngnathidae > Doryrhamphus > Doryrhamphus excisus. Next base: position 11,175,440 of record NC_080472.1, read on the forward strand.
ACGATAGACGTCTCCACCATGTTTGGTGACGATCGGTGAAACTGGTGGCGGGGGCCAATTTTTTTTAAATTTCAAGGTGGCGCTAGAGAGCCAATTTTGGAACATTATATTTGAAACCCATAAAATATCAAATTTTTCGCCAGACCTGATGCGCTCGCAAAATTTGGTGAGTTTTCGGGCATGTGAAGGCCCTCAAAATGGCGCTCAAAGGCGGAGAAGAATAATAATAATAATAATAATAATAATAAAAAGAAACGGAACGATTACAATAGGGCTTTCGCACTGGTCAGTGCTCGAGCCCTAATAAAAAGAAACGGAACGATTACAATAGGGCTTTCGCACTGGTCAGTGCTCGAGCCCTAATTAAAACTGCAAGCAGTGATGAGCGGGCTCGAGCACCCCGACGCGGTCGGGGGTACGCGCGGGTCGGGGGTACGCGTGGGTTGGGGGCGCCCGCGTGTCCGGACGGGCGCGCGGACGCGCCGTTCGAAAAACTGTGGCGATGGGATAAGCGGTAAGGGAGTTACGGCACTTGCAATTTTCCGCCAGGAGGGGGCGACGCCGGCGGCGAGGCGGGTGCGCGGTCACGTCCCGTCCGACGCCCCGAACCGCCATAAGAAAATTCGCGACAATCGGACCGTGCGGTAGGTACTTGCGGCGGATATACGTTTCCGCCTGTGGGTGGCGCTATACAGTCTATGCGCCCACACGGTAACGGACCGGCGGGTACCCCGAACCACCAGAAAAAATTAGGTGCCGATCCGACCGTGCGGAAGGAAGTTACGGCTGATATACATTTCCACCAGTTGGTGGCGCTATAGCGTATGTACACACACTGTCATAGACCAGAGGGTACCCCGAACCACCGGAAAAAAAATCGGGCAGATCCAACCATGTGGGAGGAAGTTACGGCAGATATACATTTCCACCAGTTGGTGGCGCTATAGAGTCTATGTACACACACAGTCATAGACCAGAGGGTACCCCAAACCACCAGAAAAAAATTTGGGGCCGATACGACCATGTGCAAGGAAGTTACAGCTGATATACATTTCTACCAGTTGGTGGCGCTATAGCGTATGTACACACACTGTCATAGACCAGAGGGTACCCCGAACCACCGGAAAAAAATTCGGGCAGATCCAACCATGTGGGAGGAAGTTACGGCAGATATACATTTCCACCAGTTGGTGGCGCTATAGAGTCTATGGACACGCAGATTCAAAGAGTGGAGGGTGACCCGACCGACCCAAAAAAATTTAGAGACGATCCGACCATGTGGAAGGAAGTTACGGCTATATACATTTCCACCAGTTGGTGGCGCTATAGAGTCTATGTATACACACAGTCATAGACCAGAGGGTACCCCGAACCACCAGAAAAAATTTGGGACTGATCCGACCATGTGGAAGGAAGTTACAGCTGATATACATATCCACCAGTTGGAGGCGCTATAGCGTATGTACACACACAGTCATAGACCAGAGGGTACCCCGAACCACCAGAAAAAAATTCGGGGAGATCCGACCATGTGGGAGAAAGTTACGGCAGATATACATTTCCACCAGTTGGTGGCGCTATACAGTCTATGTACACACACAGTCATAGACCAGAGTGTACCCCAAACCACCACAAAAAATTTGGGTTTGAAGTTACAGCTGATATACATTTCCACCAGTTGGTGGCGCTATAGTGTATGTACACACACAGTCATAGACCAGAGGGTACCCCAAACCACCAGAAAAAAATTTGGGCAGATCGGACCAAGTGGGAGGAAGTGACGGCAGATATACATTTCCACCAGTTGGTGGCGCTATAGAGTCCATATACACACACAGTCACAGACTGGAGGGTGACCGAACCCACCCAAAAACATTTGGAGACGATCCGACCATGTGGAAGGAAGTTCAGGCAGATATACATTTCCACCAGTTGGTGGCGCTGTATTTTGAACATGGGTTCTGGAGCGTTAGGTGCGTCCTGTCATGATAGACGTCTCCACCGAAAATCATAGTGATACGTGCAACGGGTGGCGAGGGATAATGAATTGAAACTTCTAGGTGGCGCTAGTGTGTCAATTTAGATTGGTGTCACATGGGAGCACCACCAGGGCGCTCAGGCCTGGATTCGGACCTTACGTGTAAGATTTCAGCAGCCTGTGACCTTCTGCGGGCGAAATATGAGCCTTCGATGGTCAATGGCGAAGGCTGACCATTCGCCGTGGCCACGCCCACCACATGTGCTTTACACACATCATAGTCCATCGACTGACATCATCAGTCTGTCAGTCAAACTGTGTATTGACTTTGATGTACATTGCTTCAAGGTAAGGCCAGACACCAGGCAGGGCCAGATAAGGTAAAAGTTAAGGTTAAGGTAAAAGTTTGGTGGCGTGCCACGCCCACATCCTAAGTAGCAGCCCAAAATCCTTCGCAATTTAACGTGGGCCATCCGTCTAGTGTCCGTTGATGCTACAACGGACTCATTCGGTCAAACCCCCTAGGAGGAGTTCGTCGAGATACGACCCCTACATCCTCCCCCAAATGGCCGCCGCCACCTAAAATGGCCGACTTCCTGTTGGTTTTTGAACATGGGTTTTTGAGACTTTTTTGTGCGTCCTGTCACGAGTGATGTCTCCTCCGAAAATCATGCCCATACGTGCAACGGGAGGCGAGGGATAATTATTTTAAAACTTGTAGGTGGCGCTAGTGAGTCAATTTGGCTTGGTTTCAAATGGGGGCCCCACCAGGGCCCTCAGGCCTGGAATCTGCCCCTCCTTATGAGTTTTCAAGCACATGCGACCTTCTGCGGGCGAATGATGACCCTTTCTTTGTAAACGGCGAGGCCTGAGCATTCGCCGCCAGGCCACGCCCACCACGTGCGCTTTTCCTGCATCATGGTCCATCAACAGGCTTCACCAGGCTGTCAGGCAGTGACCTTGTGACCTCGGTGTTCATCTGATGAATCTCCTGCCAGAAAAGGCCTCATGTAGATGACACGCCTTTAGCCTGTCGCCAATAGGTGGCGCTGCGACGAAATCAGGAAGTGACCTACAGGGACCTTTGGGGCAGGGCCATGATCACATGTACCAAGTATGATGAAGATCTGACCATGTGGAGGCAAGTTATTCACGTCTACAGTTACGCTCAGCGTGCAAGGCCCGGGCAGATGAAAAAGGGCAAAATTTGGGGGCGTGCCATGCCCACATCGTATGGAATATCCCAAAATCCTTCGCAATTTAACGTCGGCCAGCCGTCTAGTGTCCGTTGATGCAACAACGGACTCATTCGGTCAAACCCCCTAGGAGGAGTTCGTCGAGATACGACCCCAACTTCTGGCCCAAAAAAGGCCGGCGCCATCCAAAATGGCCGACTTCCTGTTCGTTTTCCAATATGGGTTCTTGAGACTTTTTGGTCCGTCCTGTCACGATAGACGTCTCCACCAAGTTTCGTGACGATCGGTGAAACTGGTGGCGGGGGCTAATTTTTTTTAAAATTCAAGGTGGCGCTAGAGAGCCAATTTTGGAACATTATATTTGAAACCCATAAAATATCAAATTTTTCGCCAGACCTGATGCGCTCAGCAAATTTGGTGAGTTTTCGGGCATGTTGAGGCCCTCAAAAAGGCCGACGGTTGGCAGAATAATAATAATTAAAACTGCAAGCAGTGATGAGCGGGCTCGAGCACCCCGACGCGGTCGGGGGTACGCGCGGGTCGGGGGTACACGCGGGTCGAGGGCGCGCGCGTGTTCGGACGGGCGCGCGGACGCACCGTACGAAAAACCGCAACGATGGGATAAGCGGTAAGGGAGTTACGGCACTTGCAATTTTCCGCCCGGAGGGGGCGACGCCGGCGGCGAGGCTGGTGCGCGGTCACGTCCCGTCCGGCGCCCCGAACCGCCATAAAAAAATTTGCGACGATCGGACCATGCGGTAGGTACTTGCGGCGGATATACGTTTCCGCCTGTGGGTGGCGCTATACAGTCTATGCGCCCACACGGTAACGGACCGGAGGGTACCCCGAACCACCAGAAAAAATTAGGTGCCGATCCGACCGTGCAGAAGGAAGTTACGGCTGATATACATTTCCACCAGTTGGTGGCGCTATAGCGTATGTACACACACTGTCATAGACCAAAGGGTAACCCGAACCACCAGAAAAAAATTCGGGCAGATCCGACCATGTGGGAGGAAGTTAGGGCAGATATACATTTCCACCAGTTGGTGGCGCTATAGAGTCTATGGACACGCAGATTCAAAGAGTGGAGGGTGACCCGACCGACCAAAAAAAATTTAGAGACGATCCGACCATGTGGAAGGAAGTTACGGCTATATACATTTCCACCAGTTGGTGGCGCTATAGAGTGTATGTATACACACAGTCATAGACCAGAGGGTACCCCGAACCACCAGAAAAAATTTGGGACCGATCCGACCATGTGGGAGAAATTTACGGCAGATATAAATTTCCACCAGTTGGTGGTGCTATACAGTCTATGTACACACCCAGTCATAGACTGGAGGGTATCCCAAACCACCAGAAAAAATTTGGGGCAGATCCGACCATGTGGAAGGAAGTTACAGCTGATATACATTGCCACCAATAGGTGGTGCTATACAGTCTATGTACACACAGTATAACAGACCAGAGATTGACCCAACACACCAAAAAAAATTTCAAGACAATCTCACCATGAATCAGGAAGTTATGGCAGATATACATTTCCACCAGTTGGTGGCGCTATAGAGTCCATATACACACACAGTCACAGACTGGAGGGTGACCGAACCCACCCAAAAAATTAGGAGACGATCCGACCATGCGTGAGGAAGTTACAGCAGATATACATTTCCACCAGTTGGTGGCGCTGTGTTTTGAACATGGGTTCTGGAGCGTTAGGTGCGTCCTGTCATGATAGACTTCTCCACCGAAAATCATAGTGATACGTGCAACGGGTGGCGAGGGATAATGATTTGAAACTTCTAGGTGGCGCTAGTGTGTCAATTTAGATTGGTGTCACATGGGAGCACCACCAGGGCGCTCAGGCCTGGATTCTGACCTTACGTGTAAGATTTCAGCAGCCTGTGACCTTCTGCGGGCGAAATATGAGCCTTCGATGGTCAATGGCGAAGGCTGACCATTCGCCGTGGCCACGCCCACCACATGTGCTTTACACACATCACAGTCCATCAACTGACATCATCAGTCTGTCAGTCAAACTGTGTATTGACTTTGATGTACATTGCTTCAAGGCAAGGCCAGACACCAGGCAGGGCCAGATAAGGTAAAAGTAAAAGTTTGGTGGCGTGCCACGCCCACATCCTAAGTAGCAGCCCAAAATCCTTCGCAATTTAACGTGGGCCATCCGTCTAGTGTCCGTTGATGCTACAACGGACTCATTCGGTCAAACCCCCTAGGAGGAGTTCGTCGAGATACGACCCCTACATCCTCCCCCAAATGGCCGCCGCCACCTAAAATGGCCGACTTCCTGTTGGTTTTTGAACATGGGTTCTTGAGACTTTTTTGTGCGTCCTGTCACGAGTGATGTCTCCTCCGAAAATCATGCCCATACGTGCAACGGGAGGCGAGGGATAATTATTTTAAAACTTGTAGGTGGCGCTAGTGAGTCAATTTGGCTTGGTTTCAAATGGGGGCCCCACCAGGGCCCTCAGGCCTGGAATCTGCCCCCCCTTATGAGTTTTCAAGCACATGCGACCTTCTGCAGGCGAATGATGACCCTTTCTTTGTAAACGGCGAGGCCTGAGCATTCGCCGCCAGGCCACGCCCACCACGTGCGCTTTTCCTGCATCATGGTCCATCAACAGGCTTCACCAGGCTGTCAGGCAGTGACCTTGTGACCTCGGTGTTCATCTGATGAATCTCCTGCCAGAAAAGGCCTCATGTAGATGACACGCCTTTAGCCTGTCGCCAATAGGTGGCGCTGCGACGAAATCAGGAAGTGACCTACGTGGACCTTCGGGGCGGGGCCATGATCACATGTACCAAGTATGATGAAGATCTGACCATGTGGAGGCAAGTTATTCACGTCTACAGTTACGCTCAGCGTGCAAGGCCCGGGCAGATGAAAAAGGGCAAAATTTGGGGGCGTGCCACGCCCACATCGTATGGAATATCCCAAAATCCTTCGCAATTTAACGTCGGCCAGCCGTCTAGTGTCCGTTGATGCAACAACGGACTCATTCGGTCAAACCCCCTAGGAGGAGTTCGTCGAGATACGACCCCAACTTCTGGCCCGAAAAAGGCCGGCGCCATCCAAAATGGCCGACTTCCTGTTCGTTTTACAATAGGGGTTCTTGAGACTTTTTGGTCCGTCCTGTCACGATAGACGTCTCCACAAAGTTTCGTGACGATAGGTGAAACTGGTGTCGGGGGCCAATTTTTTCAAAAATAAAAGGTGGCGCTAGAGAGTCAATTTTGGAACATTGTTTTCGGGACCCCCACCAGATCGCAATTTTCGGCAGACCTGACGCGCTTGCAAAATTTGGTGAGTTTTCGGGCATGTTCAGGCCCTCAAAATGGCCGTCGAATCGGCAGAATAATAATAATAATAATAATAATAATTAAAACTGCAAGCAGTGATGAGCGGGCTCGAGCACCCCGACGCGGTCGGGGGTACGCGCGGGTCGGGGGTACGCGCGGGTCGGGGGCGCGCGCGTGTTCGGACGGGCGCGCGGACGCGCTGTACGAAAAACCGCAACGATGGGATAAGCGGTAAGGGAGTTACGGCACTTGCAATTTTCCGCCCGGAGGGGGCGACGCCGGCGGCGAGGCTGGTGCGCGGTCACGTCCCGTCCGGCGCCCCGAACCGCCATAAAAAAATTCACGACGATCGGACCGTGCGGTAGGTACTTGCGGCGGATATACGTTTCCGCCTGTGGGTGGCGCTATACAGTCTATGCGTCCACACGGTAACGGACCGGAGGGTACCCCGAACCACCAGAAAAAATTAGGTGCCGATCCGACCGTGCGGAAGGAAGTTACGGCTGATATACATTTCCACCAGTTGGTGGCGCTATAGCGTATGTACACACACTGTCATAGACCAAAGGGTACCCCGAACCACCAGAAAAAAATTCGGGCAGATCCGACCATGTGGGACGAAGTTACGGCAGATATACATTTCCACCAGTTGGTGGCGCTCTAGAGTCTATGGACACGCAGATTCAAAGAGTGGAGGGTGACCCGACCGACCCAAAAAACTTTAGAGACGATCCGACCATGTGGAAGGAAGTTACGGCTATATACATTTCCACCAGTTGGTGGCGCTATAGAGTCTATGTAGACACACAGTCATAGACCAGAGGGTACCCCGAACCACCAGAAAAAATTTGGGACCGATCCAACCATGTGGAAGGAAGTTACAGCTGATATACATATCCACCAGTTGGAGGCGCTATAGCGTATGTACACACACTGTCATAGACCAGAGGGTACCCCGAACCACCAGAAAAAAATTCGGGCAGATCCGACCATGCGTGAGGAAGTTACGGCAGATATACATTTTCACCAGTTGGTGGCGCTATAGAGTCTATGTACACACACAGTCATAGACCAGAGGGTACCCCAAACCACCAGAAAAAATTTGGGGCCGATCCGACCATGTGGAAGGAAGTTACAGCTGATATACAATTCTACCAGTTGGTGGCGCTATAGCGTATGTACACACACTGTCATAGACCAGAGGGTACCCCGAACCACCGGGAAAAAATTTGGGCAGATCCGACCATGTGGGAGGAAGTTACGGCAGATATACATTTCCACCAGTTGGTGGCGCTATAGAGTCTATGGACACGCAGATTCAAAGAGTGGAGGGTGACCCGACTGACCAAAAAAAATTTAGAGACGATCAGACCATGTGGAAGGAAGTTACAGCTATATACATTTCCACCAGTTGGTGGCGCTATACAGTCTATGTACACACAGTATAACAGACCAGAGATTGAACCAACACACCAAAAAAAAAATTCAAGACAATCTGACCATGAATCAGGAAGTTACGGCATATATACATTTCCACCAGTTGGTGGCGCTGTGTTTTGAACATGGGTTCTGGAGCGTTAGGTGCGTCCTGTCATGATAGACGTCTCCACCGAAAATCATAGTGATATGTGCAACGGGTGGCGAGGGATAATGAATTGAAACTTCTAGGTGGCGCTAGTGTGTCAATTTAGATTGGTGTCACATGGGAGCACCACCAGGGCGCTCAGGCCTGGATTCTGACCTTACGTGTAAGATTTCAGCAGCCTGTGACCTTCTGCGGGCAAAATATGAGCCTTCGATGGTCAATGGCGAAGGCTGACCATTCGCCATGGCCACGCCCACCACATGTGCTTTACACACATCACAGTCCATCGACTGACATCATCAGTCTGTCAGTCAAACTGTGTATTGACTTTGATGTACATTGCTTCAAGGCAAGGCCAGACACCAGGCAGGGCCAGATAAGGTAAAAGTTAAGGTTAAAGTAAAGGTTTGGTGGCGTGCCACGCCCACATCCTAAGTAGCAGCCCAAAATCCTTCGCAATTTAACGTGGGCCATCCGTCTAGTGTCCGTTGATGCTACAAGGGACTCATTCGGTCAAACCCCCTAGGAGGAGTTCGTCGAGATACGACCCCAACTTCTGGCCCGAAAAAGGCCGGCGCCATCCAAAATGGCCGACTTCCTGTTCGTTTTGCAATATGGGTTCTTGAGACTTTTTGGTCCGTCCTGTCACGATAGACGTCTCCACCAAGTTTCGTGACGATCGGTGAAACTGGTGGCGGGGGCCAATTTTTTTTAAATTTCAAGGTGGCGCTAGAGAGCCAATTTTGGAACATTATATTTGAAACCCATAAAATATCAAATTTTGCGCCAGACCTGATGCGCTCAGCAAATTTGGTGAGTTTTCGGGCATGTTCAGGCCCTCAAAATGGCCGTCCTTTTGTGAGAATAATAATAATAATAATTAAAACTGCAAGCAGTGATGAGCGGGCTCGAGCACCCCGACGCGGTCGGGGGTACGCGCGGGTCGGGGGTACGCGCGGGTCGGGGGCGCGCGCGTGTCCGGACGGGCGCGCGGACGCGCCGTACGAAAAACCGCGGCGATGGGATAAGCGGTAAGGGGGTTACGGCACTTGCAATTTTCCGCCAGGAGGGGGCGACGCCGGCGGCGAGGCGGGTGCGCGGTCACGTCCCGTCCGGCGCCCCGAACCGCCATAAAAAATTTTGCGACGATCGGGCCGTGCGGTAGGTACTTGCGGCGGATATACGTTTCCGCCTGTGGGTGGCGCTATACAGTCTATGCGCCCACACGGTAACGGACCGGAGGGTACCCCGAACCACCAGAAAAAATTAGGTGCCGATCCGACCGTGCGGAAGGAAGTTACAGCTGATATACATTTCTACCAGTTGGTGGCGCTATAGCGTATGTACACACACTGTCATAGACCAGAGGGTACCCCGAACCACCAGAAAAAAATTCGGGCAGATCCGACCATGTGGGAGGAAGTTACGGCAGATATACATTTTCACCAGTTGGTGGCGCTATAGAGTCTATGGACACGCAGATTCAAAGAGTGGAGGGTGACCCGACTGACCAAAAAAAATGTAGAGACGATCCGACCATGTGGAAGGAAGTTACGGCTATATACATTTCCACCAGTTGGTGGCGCTATAGAGTCTATGTATAAACACAGTCATAGACCAGAGGGTACCCCGAACCACCAGAAAAAATTTGGGACTGATCCGACCATGTGGAAGGAAGTTACAGCTGTTATACATTTCCACCAGTTGGAGGCGCTATAGCGTATGTACACACTGTCATAGACCAGAGGGTACCCCGAACCACCAGAAAAAAATTCGGGCAGATCCGACCATGTGGGAGAAAGTTACGGCAGATATACATTTCCACCAGTTGGTGGCACTATTCAGTCTATGTACACACACAGTCATAGACCAGAGGGTACCCCAAACCACCAGAAAAAATTTGGGGCCGATGCGACCATGTGGAAGGAAGTTACAGCTGATATACATTTCCACCAGTTGGAGGCGCTATAGCGTATGTACACACTGTCATAGAGCAGAGGGTACCCCAAACCACCAGAAAAAAACTTAGGGCAGATCGGACCAAGTGGGATGAAGTTACGGCAGATATACATTTTCACCAGTTGGTGGCGCTATAGAGTCTATGTACACAGACAGTCATAGACCGCAGGGTACCCTAAACCACCAGAAAAAATTTGGGGCAGATCCGACCATGTGGAAGGAAGTTACAGGTGATATACATATCCACCAGTTGGTGGCGCTATAGAGTCTATGTATACACACAGTCATAGACCAGAGGGTACCCCGAACCACCAGAAAAAATTTGGGACCGATCCGACCATGTGGGAGGAAGTTAGGGCAGATATACATTTTCACCAGTTGGTGGCGCTATAGAGTCTATATACACACCCGGTCACAGAGTGGAGGGTGACCCAACACACCAAAAAAAGTTTAAAGACAATCTGACCATGAATCAGGAAGTTACGGCATATATACATTTCCACCAGTTGGTGGCGCTGTGTTTAGAACATGGGTTCTGGAGCGTTAGGTGCGTCCTGTCATGATAGACGTCTCCACCGAAAATCATAGTGATATGTGCAACGGGTGGCGAGGGATAATGAATTGAAACTTCTAGGTGGCGCTAGTGTGTCAATTTCGATTGGTGTCACATGGGAGCACCACCAGGGCGCTCAGGCCTGGATTATGACCTTACGTGTAAGATTTCAGCAGCCTGCGACCTTCTGCGGGCAAAATATGAGCCTTCGATGGTCAATGGCGAAGGCTGACAATTCGCCGTGGCCACGCCCACCACATGTGCTTTACACACATCATAGTCCATCGACTGACGTCATCAGTCTGTCAGTCAAACTGTGTATTGACTTTGATGTACATTGCTTCAAGGCAAGGCCAGACACCAGGCAGGGCCAGATAAGGTAAAAGTTAAGGTTAAAGTAAAAGTTTGGTGGCGTGCCACGCCCACATCCTAAGTAGCAGCCCAAATTCCTTCGCAATTTAACGTGGGCCATCCGTCTAGTGTCCGTTGATGCTACAACGGACTCATTCCGTCAAACCCCCTAGGAGGAGTTTGTCGAGATACGACCCCTACATCCTCCCCCAAATGGCCGCCGCCACCTAAAATGGCCGACTTCCTGTTGGTTTTTGAACATGGGTTCTTGACACTTTTTTCTGCGTCCTGTCACGAGTGATGTCTCCTCCGAAAATCATGCCCATACGTGCAACGGGAGGCGAGGGATAATTATTTTAAAACTTGTAGGTGGCGCTAGTGAGTCAATTTGGCTTGGTTTCAAATGGGGGCCCCACCAGGGCCCTCGGGCCTGGAATCTGCCCCCCCTTATGAGTTTTCAAGCACATGCGACCTTCTGCGGGCGAATGATGACCCTTTCTTTGTAAACGGCGAGGCCTGAGCATTCGCCGCCAGGCCACGCCCACCACGTGCGCTTTTCCTGCATCATGGTCCATCAACAGGCTTCACCAGGCTGTCAGGCAGTGACCTTGTGACCTCGGTGTTCATCTGATGAATCTCCTGCCAGAAAAGGCCTCATGTAGATCACACGCCTTTAGCCTGTCGCCAATAGGTGGCGCTGCGACGAAATCAGGAAGTGACCTACGGGGACCTTCGGGGCGGGGCCATGATCACATGTACCAAGTATCATGAAGATCTGACCACGTGGAGGCAAGTTATTCACGTCTACAGTTACGCTCAGCGTGCAAGGCCCGGACAGATGAAAAAGGGCAAAATTTGGGGGCGTGCCACGCCCACATCGTACGGAATATCCCAAAATCCTTCGCAATTTAACGTCGGCCATCCGTCTACTGTCCGTTGATGCAACAACGGACTCATTCGGTCAAACCCCCTAGGAGGAGTTCGTCGAGATACGACCCCAACTTCTGGCCCGAAAAAGGCCGGCGCCATCCAAAATGGCCGACTTCCTGTTCGTTTTCCAATATGGGTTCTTGAGACTTTTTGGTCCGTCCTGTCACGATAGACGTCTCCACCAAGTTTCGTGACGATCGGTGAAAATGGTGGCGGGGGCTAATTTTTTTTAAAATTCAAGGTGGCGCTAGAGAGGCAATTTTGGAACATTATATTTGAAACATATAAAATATAAAATTTTTCGCCAGACCTGATGCGCTCGGCAAATTTGGTGAGTTTTCGGGCATGTTGAGGCCCTCAAAATGGCGCTCATTTTGGGAGAAGAATAATAATAATAAAAAACATTACGATTACAATAGGGCTTTCGCACTGGTCAGTGCTCGAGCCCTAATAATAATAATAATAATAATTAAAACTGCAAGCAGTGATGAGCGGGCTCGAGCACCCCGACGCGGTCGGGGGTACGCGCGGGTCGGGGGTACGCGCGGGTCAGGGGCGCGCGCGTGTCTGGACGGGCGCACGGACGCGCCGTACGAAAAATTGCGGCGATGGGATAAGCGCTAAGGGAGTTACGGCACTTGCAATTTTCCGCCCGGAGGGGGCGACGCCGGCGGCGAGGCTGGTGCGCGGTCACGTCCCGTCCGGCGCCCCGAACCGACATAAAAAAATTCGCGACGATCGGACCGTGCGGTAGGTACTTGCCGCGGATATACGTTTCCGCCTGTGGGTGGCGCTATACAGTCTATGCGCCCAAACGGTAACGGACCGGAGGGTACCCCGAACCACCAGAAAAAATTAGGTGCCGATCCGACCGTGCGGAAGGAAGTTACGGCTGATATACATTTCCACCAGTTGGTGGCGCTATAGCGTATGTACACACACTGTCATAGACCAAAGGGTACCCCGAACCACCAGAAAAAAATTCGGGCAGATCCGACCATGTGGGAGGAAGTTACGGCAGATATACATTTCCACCAGTTGGTGGCGCTATAGAGTCTATGGACACGCAGATTCAAAGACTGGAGGGTGACCCGACCGACCAAAAAAAATTTAGAGACGATCCGACCATGTGGGAGAACGTTACGGCAGATATACATTTCCACCAGTTGGTGGCGCTATAGAGTCTATGGACACGCAGATTCAAAGAGTGGAGGGTGACCCGACCGACCAAAAAAAATTTAGAGACGATCCGACCATGTGGAAGGAAGTTACAGCTGATATACATATCCACCAGTTGGAGGCGCTATAGCGTATGTACACACACTGTCATAGACCAGAGGGTACCCCGAACCACCAGAAAAAAATTTGGGCAGATCCGACCATGTGGGAGGAAGTTACGGCAGATATACATTTCCACCAGTTGGTGGCGCTATAGAGTCTATGGACACGCAGATTCAAAGAGTGGTGGGTGACCCGACCGACCAAAAAAAATTTAGAGACGATCCGACCATGTGGAAGGAAGCTATGGCTATATACATTTCCGCCAGTTGGTGGCGCTATAGAGTCTATGTACACACACAGTCACAGAGTGGAGGGTGACCCAACCCAGCAAAAAAATTTTGGGATCGATCCGACCATGTGGAAGGAAGATCCGGCTGATATACATTTCCACCAGTTGGTGGCGCTATAGAGTCTATGTACACACAGTATAACAGACCAGAGATTGACCCAACCCAGCCAAAAAAATGTGGAGATGATCCGACCATGCATAAGGAAGTTACGGCAGATATACATTTTCGCCAGTTGGTGGCGCTATACAGTATATGTACACACACAGTCATAGACCAGAGGGTACCCCAAACCACCAGAAAAAATTTGGGGCCAATCCGACCATGTGGAAGGAAGTTACAGCTGATGTACATTTCCACCAGTTGGTGGCGCTATACAGTCTATGTACACACAGTATAACAGACCAGAGATTGACCCAACACACCAAAAAAAATTTGAAGACAATCTGACCATGAATCAGGAAGTTACGGCAGATATACATTTCCACCAGTTGGTGGCGCTGTGTTTTGAACATGGGTTCTGGAGCGTTAGGTGCGTCCTGTCATGATAGACGTCTCCACCGAAAATCATAGTGATACGTGCCACGGGTGGCGAGGGATAATGAATTGAAACTTCTAGGTGGCGCTAGTGTGTCAATTTAGATTGGTGTCACATGGGAGCACCACCAGGGCGCTCAGGCCTGGATTATGACCTTACGTGTAAGATTTCAGCAGCCTGTGACCTTCTGCGGGCAAAATATGAGCCTTCGATGGTCAATGGCGAAGGCTGACCATTCGCCGTGGCCACGCCCACCACATGTGCTTTACACACATCACAGTCCATCGACTGACATCATCAGTCTGTCAGTCAAACTGTGTATTGACTTTGATGTACATTGCTTCAAGGCAAGGCCAGACACCAGGCAGGGCCAGATAAGGTAAAAGTTAAGGTAAAAGTTTGGTGGCGTGCCACGCCCACATCCTAAGGAGCAGCCCAAAATCCTTCGCAATTTAACGCGGGCCATCTGTCTAGTGTCCGTTGATGCTACAACGGACTCATTCGGTCAAACCCCCTAGGAGGAGTTCGTCGAGATACGACCCCTACATCCTCCCCCAAATGGCCGCCGCCACCTAAAATGGCCGACTTCCTGTTGGTTTTTGAACATGGGTTCTTGAGACTTTTTTTGTGCGTCCTGTCACGAGTGATGTCTCCTCCGAAAATCATGTCCATACGTGCAACGGGAGGCGAGGGATAATTATTTTTAAACTTGTAGGTGGCGCTAGTGAGTCAATTTGGCTTGGTTTCAAATGGGGGCCCCACCAGGGCCCTCAGGCCTGGAATCTGCCCCCCCTTATGAGTTTTCAAGCACATGCGACCTTCTGCGGGCGAATGATGACCCTTTCTTTGTAAACGGCGAGGCCTGAGCATTCGCCGCCAGGCCACGCCCACCACGTGCGCTTTTCCTGCATCATGGTCCATCAACAGGCTTCACCAGGCTGTCAGGCAGTGACCTTGTGACCTCGGTGTTCATCTGATGAATCTCCTGCCAGAAAAGGCCTCATGTAGATGACACGCCTTTAGCCTGTCGCCAATAGGTGGCGCTGCGACGAAATCAGGAAGTGACCTACGGGGACCTTCGGGGCGGGGCCATGATCACATGTACCAAGTATGATGAAGATCTGACCACGTGGAGCCAAGTTATTCACGTCTACAGTTACGCTCAGCGTGCAAGGCCCGGACAGATGAAAAAGGGCAAAATTTGGGGGCGTGCCACGCCCACATCGTACCGAATATCCCAAAATCCTTCGCAATTTAACGTCGGCCATCCGTCTAGTGTCCGTTGATGCTACAACGGACTCATTCGGTTAAACCCCCTAGGAGGAGTTCGTCGAGATACGACCCCAACTTCTGGCCCGAAAAAGGCCGCCGCCATCCAAAATGGCCGACTTCCTGTTCGTTTTCCAATATGGGTTCTTGAGACTTTTTGGTCCGTCCTGCCACGATAGACGTCTCCACCAAGTTTCGTGACGATCGGTGAAACTGGTGGCGGGGGCCAATTTTTTTTTAATTTCAAGGTGGCGCTAGAGAGCCAATTTTGGAACATTATATTTGAAACCCATAAAATATCAAATTTTTCGCCAGACCTGATGCGCTCGGCAAATTTGGTGAGTTTTCGGGCATGTTCAGGCCCTCAAAATGGCGCTCAAAGGCGGAGAAGAATAATAATAATAATTAAAACTGCAAGCAGTGATGAGCGGGCTCGAGCACCCCGACGCGGTCGGGGGTACGCGCGGGTCGGGGGCGTGCGCGTGACCGGACGGGCGTGCGGACGCGCCGTACGAAAAACTGCGGCGATCGGATAAGCCGTTAGGGAGTTACGGCACTTAAAATTGTCCGCCAGGAGGGGGCGACGCCGGCGGCGAGGCGGTTGCGCGGTCACGTCCCGTCCGGCGCCCCAAACAGCCATAAAAAAATTTGTGACGATCGGACCGTGCGGTAGGTACTTGCAGCGGATATACGTTTCCGCCTGTGGGTGGCGCTATACAGTCTATGCGCCCACATGGTAACGGACCGGAGGGTACCCCGAACCACCAGAAAAAATTAGGTGCCGATTGGACCGTGCGGAAGGAAGTTACGGCTGATATACATTTCCACCAGTTGGTGGCGCTATAGCGTATGTACACACACTGTCATAGACCAGAGGGTACCCCGAACCACCGGAAAAAAATTTGGGCAGATCCGACCATGTGGGAGGAAGTTACGGCAGATAAACATTTCCACCAGTTGGTGGCGCTATAGAGTCTATGGACACGCAAATTCAAAGAGTGGAGGGTGACCTGACCGACCAAAAAAATTTAGAGACGATCCGACCATGTGTAAGGAAGTTATGGCTATATACATTTCCAACAGTTGGTGGCGCTATAGAGTCTATGTACACACACAGTCATAGACCAGAGGGTACCCCAAACCACCAGAAAAAAATTGGGACCGATCCGACCATGTGGAAGGAAGTTACGGCAGATATACATTTTCACCAGTTGGTGGCGCTATAGAGTGTATGTACACACCCAGTCACAGAGTGGAGGGTGACCCAACCCAGCAAAAAAAATTTGGGACCGATCCGACCATGTGGAAGGAAGTTACAGCTGATATACATTTCCACCAGTTGGTGGCGCTATAGCGTATGTACACACACTGTCATAGACCAGAGGATACCTTGAACCACCAGAAAAAAATTCGGGCAGATCCGACCATGTGGGAGAAAGTTACGGCAGATATACATTTCCACCAGTTGGTGGCGCTATACAGTCTATGTACACACACAGTCATAGACCAGAGGTTACCCCAAACCGGCAGAAAAAATTTGGTGCCGATCCGACCATGTGGAAGGAAGTTACGGCAGATATACATTTCCACCAGTTGGTGGCGCTATAGAGTCTATGGACACGCAGATTCAAAGAGTGGTGGGTGACCCGACCGACCAAAAAAAATTTAGAGACGATCTGACCATGTGAAAGGAAGCTATGGCTATATACATTTCCGCCAGTTGGTGGCGCTATAGAGTGTATGTACACACACAGTAATAGACCAGAGGGTACCCCAAACCACCAGAAAAAATTTGGGACCGATCCGACCATGTGGAAGGAAGATACGGCTGATATACATTTCCACCAGTTGGTGGCGCTATAGAGTCTATGTACACACAGTATAACAGACCAGAGATTGACCCAACCCAGCCAAAAAAATGTGGAGTTGATCCGACCATGCATAATGAAGTTACGGCAGATATACATTTTCGCCAGTTGGTGGCGCTATACAGTCTATGTACACACACAGTCATAGACCAGAGGGTACCCCAAACCACCAGAAAAAATTTGGGGCCGATCCGACCATGTGGAAGGAAGTTACAGCTGATGTACATTTCCACCAGTTGGTGGCGCTATACAGTCTATGTACACACAGTATAACAGACCAGAGATTGACCCAACACACCAAAAAAATTTTCAAGACAATCTGACCATGACTCAGGAAGTTACAGCAGATATACATTTCCACCAGTTGGTGGCGCTGTGTTTTGAACATGGTTTCTAGAGCGTTAGGTGCGTCCTGTCATGATAGACGTCTCCACCGAAAATCATAGTGATATGTGCAACGGGTGGCGAGGGATAATGAATTGAAACTTCTAGGTGGCGCTAGTGTGTCAATTTAGATTGGTGTCACATGGGAGCACCACCAGGGCGCTCAGGCCTGGATTCTGACCTTACGTGTAAGATTTCAGCAGCCTGTGACCTTCTGCGGGCAAAATATGAGCCTTCGATGGTCAATGGCGAAGGCTGACCATTCGCCGTGGCCACGCCCACCACATGTGCTTTACACACATCACAGTCCATCGACTGACATCATCAGTCTGTCAGTCAAACTGTGTATTGACTTTGATGTACATTGCTTCAAGGCAAGGCCAGACACCAGGCAGGGCCAGATAAGGTAAAAGTTAAGGATAAAGTAAAAGTTTGGTGGCGTGCCACGCCCACATCCTAAGTAGCAGCCCAAAATCCTTCGCAATTTAACGTGGGCCACCCGTCTAGTGTCTGTTGATGCTACAACGGACTCATTCGGTCAAACCCCCTAGGAGGAGTTCGTCGAGATACGACCCCTACATCCTCCCCCAAATGGCCGCCGCCACCTAAAATGGCCGACTTCCTGTTGGTTTTTGAACATGGGTTCTTGAGACTTTTTTGTGCGTCCTGTCACGAGTGATGTCTCCTCCGAAAATCATGCCCATACGTGCAACGGGAGGCGAGGGATAATTATTTTAAAACTTCTAGGTGGCGCTAGTGAGTCAATTTGGCTTGGTTTCAAATGGGGGCTCCACCAGGGCCCTCAGGCCCGGAATCTGCCCCCCCTTATGAGTTTTCAAGCACATGCGACCTTCTGCGGGCGAATGATGACCCTTTCTTTGTAAACGGCGAGGCCTGAGCATTCGCCGCCAGGCCACGCCCACCACGTGCGCTTTTCCTGCATCATGGTCCATCAACAGGCTTCACCAGGCTGTCAGGCAGTGACCTTGTGACCTCGGTGTTCATCTGATGAATCTCCTGCCAGAAAAGGCCTCATGTAGATGACACGCCTTTAGCCTGTCGCCAATAGGTGGCGCTGCGACGAAATCAGGAAGTGACCTACGGGGACCTTCGGGGCGGGGCCATGATCACATGTATCAAGTATGATGAAGATCTGACCACGTGGAGCCAAGTTATTCACGTCTACAGTTACGCTCAGCGTGCAAGGCCCGGACAGATGAAAAAGGGCAAAATTTGGGGGCGTGCCACGCCCACATCGTATGGAATATCCCAAAATCCTTCGCAATTTAACGTCGGCCATCCGTCTAGTGTCCGTTGATGCAACAACGGACTCATTCGGTCAAACCCCCTAGGAGGAGTTCGTCGAGATACGACCCCAACTTCTGGCCCGAAAAAGGCCGGCGCCATCCAAAATGGCCGACTTCCTGTTCGTTTTGCAATATGGGTTCTTGAGACTTTTTGGTCCGTCCTGTCACGATAGACGTCTCCACCATGTTTGGTGACGATCGGTGAAACTGGTGGCGGGGGCCAATTTTTTTTAAATTTCAAGGTGGCGCTAGAGAGCCAATTTTGGAACATTATATTTGAAACCCATAAAATATCAAATTTTTCGCCAGACCTGATGCGCTCGCAAAATTTGGTGAGTTTTCGGGCATGTGAAGGCCCTCAAAATGGCGCTCAAAGGCGGAGAAGAATAATAATAATAATAATAATAATAATAAAAAGAAACGGAACGATTACAATAGGGCTTTCGCACTGGTCAGTGCTCGAGCCCTAATAATAATAAACATTACGATTACAATAGGGCTTTCGCACTGGTCAGTGCTCGAGCCCTAATTAAAACTGCAAGCAGTGATGAGCGGGCTCGAGCACCCCGACGCGGTCGGGGGTACGCGCGGGTCGGGGGTACACGCGGGTCGGGGGCGCGCGCGTGTTTGGACGGGCGCGCGGACGCACCGTACGAAAAACCGCAACGATGGGATAAGCGGTAAGGGAGTTACGGCACTTGCAATTTTCCGCCCGGAGGGGGCGACGCTGGCGGGGAGGCTGGTGCGCGGTCACGTCCCGTCCGGCGCCCCGAACCGCCATAAAAAAATTTGCGACGATCGGACCGTGCGGTAGGTACTTGCGGCGGATATACGTTTCCGCCTGTGGGTGGCGCTATACAGTCTATGCGCCCACACGGTAACGGACCGGAGGGTACCCCGAACCACCAGAAAAAATTAGGTGCCGATCCGACCGTGCGGAAGGAAGTTACGGCTGATATACATTTCCACCAGTTGGTGGCGCTATAGCGTATGTACACACACTGTCATAGACCAAAGGGTACCCCGAACCACCAGAAAAAAATTCGGGCAGATCCGACCATGTGGGAGGAAGTTACGGCAGATATACATTTCCACCAGTTGGTGGCGCTATAGAGTCTATGGACACGCAGATTCAAAGAGTGGAGGGTGACCCGACCGACCAAAAAAAAATTAGGGACCGATCCAACCATGTGGAAGGAAGTTACAGCTGATATACATTTCCACCAGTTGGTGGCGCTATAGAATCTATGGAGACGCAGATTCAAAGAGTGGAGGGTGACCCGACCGACCCAAAAAAATTTTAGAGACGATCCGACCATGTGGAAGGAAGTTACGGCTATATACATTTCCACCAGTTGGTGGCGCTATAGAGTCTATGTACACAAAGAGTCATAGACCAGAGGGTACCCCAAACCACCAGAAAAAATTTGGGACCGATCCGACATTGTGGAAGGAAGTTACGGCAGATATACATTTTCACCAGTTGGTGGCGCTATAGAGTCTACGTACACACACAGTCATAGACCAGAGGGTACCCCAAACCACCAGAAAAAATTTGGGGCCGATCCGACCATGTGGAAGGAAGTTACAGCTGATATACATTTCTACCAGTTGGTGGCGCTATAGCGTATGTACACACACTGTCATAGACCAGAGGGTACCCCGAACCACTGGAAAAAAATTCGGGCAGATCCGACCATGTGGGAGGAAGTTACGGCAGATATACATTTCCACCAGTTGGTGGCGCTGTAGAGTCTATGGACACGCAGATTCAAAGAGTGGAGGGTGACCCGACCGACCAAAAAAATTTAGAGACGATCCGACCATGTGGGAGAAAGTTACGGCAGATATAAATTTCCACCAGTTGGTGGCGCTATACAGTCTATGTACACACACAGTAATAGACCAGAGGGTACCCCAAACCACCAGAAAAAATTTGGGGCCGATGCGACCAAGTGGAAGGAAGTTACAGCTGATATACATTTCCACCAGTTGGTGGCGCTATAGTGTATGTACACACACAGTCATAGACCAGAGGGTACCCCAAACCACCAGAAAAAAATTTAGACAGATCGGACCAAGTGGGAGGAAGTGACGGCAGATATACATTTTCACCAGTTGGTGGCGCTATAGAGTCTATGTACACACCCAGTCATAGACTGGAGGGTATCCCAAACCACCAGAAAAAATTTGGGGCAGATCCGACCATGTGGAAGGAAGTTACAGCTGATATACATTGCCACCAATAGGTGGTGCTATACAGTCTATGTACACACAGCATAACAGACCAAAGATTGACCCAACACACCAAAAAAAATTTCAAGACAATCTGACCATGAATCAGGAAGTTACGGCAGATATACATTTCCACCAGTTGGTGGCGCTATAGAGTCCATATACACACACAGTCACAGACTGGAGGGTGACCGAACCCACCCAAAAAAATTAGGAGACGATCCGACCATGCGTGAGGAAGTTACAGCAGATATACATTTCCACCAGTTGGTGGCGCTGTGTTTTGAACATGGGTTCTGGAGCGTTAGGTGCGTCCTGTCATGATAGACGTCTCCACCGAAAATCATAGCGATACGTGCCACGGGTGGCGAGGGATAATGAATTGAAACTTCTAGGTGGCGCTAGTGTGTCAATTTAGATTGGTGTCACATGGGAGCACCACCAGGGCGCTCAGGCCTGGATTATGAGCTTGCGTGTAAGATTTCAGCAGCCTGTGACCTTCTGCGGGCAGAATATGAGCCTTCGATGGTCAATGGCGAAGGCTGACCATTCGCCGTGGCCACGCCCACCACATGTGCTTTACACACATCACAGTCCATCAACTGACATCATCAGTCTGTCAGTCAAACTGTGTATTGACTTTGATGTACATTGCTTCAAGGCAAGGCCAGACACCAGGCAGGGCCAGATAAGGTAAAAGTTAAGGTTAAAGTAAAAGTTTGGTGGCGTGCCACGCCCACATCCTAAGTAGCAGCCCAAAATCCTTCGCAATTTAACGTGGGCCATCCGTCTAGTGTCCGTTGATACTACAACGGACTCATTCGGTCAAACCCTCTAGGAGGAGTTCGTCGAGATACGACCCCTACATCCTCCCCCAAATGGCCGCCGCCACCTAAAATGGCCGACTTCCTGTTGGTTTTTGAACATGGGTTCTTGAGACTTTTTTGTGCATCCTGTCACGAGTGATGTCTCCTCCGAAAATCATGCCCATACGTGCAACAGGAGGCGAGGGATAATGATTTTAAAACTTGTAGGTGGCGCTAGTGAGTCAATTTGGCTTGGTTTCAAATGGGGGCCCCACCAGGGCCCTCAGGCCTGGAATCTGCCCCCCCTTATGAGTTTTCAAGCACATGCGACCTTCTGCGGGCGAATGATGACCCTTTCTTTGTAAACGGCGAGGCCTGAGCATTCGCCGCCAGGCCACGCCCACCACGTGCGCTTTTCCTGCATCATGGTCCATCAACAGGCTTCACCAGGCTGTCAGGCAGTGACCTTGTGACCTCGGTGTTCATCTGATGAATCTCCTGCCAGAAAAGGCCTCATGTAGATCACACGCCTTTAGCCTGTCGCCAATAGGTGGCGCTGCGACGAAATCAGGAAGTGACCTACGGGGACCTTCGGGGCGGGGCCATGATCACATGTACCAAGTATGATGAAGATCTGACCACGTGGAGCCAAGTTATTCACGTCTACAGTTACGCTCAGCATGCAAGGCCCGGACAGATGAAAAAGGGCAAAATTTGGGGGCGTGCCACGCCCACATCGTACGGAATATCCCAAAATCCTTCGCAATTTAACGTCGGCCATCCGTCTAGTGTCCGTTGACGCAACAACGGACTCATTCGGTCAAACCCCCTAGGAGGAGTTCGTCGAGATACGACCCCAACTTCTGGCCCGAAAAAGGCCGGCGCCATCCAAAATGGCCGACTTCCTGTTCGTTTTACAATATGGGTTCTTGAGACTTTTTGGTCCGTCCTGTCACGATAGACGTCTCCACCAAGTTTCGTGACGATCGGTGAAACTGGTGGCGGGGGCCAATTTTTTTTAAATTTCAAGGTGGCGCTAGAGAGCCAATTTTGGAACATTATATTTGAAACCCATAAAATATCAAATTTTTCGCCAGACCTGATGCGCTCGCCAAATTTGGTGAGTTTTCGGGCATGTTCAGGCCCTCAAAATGGCGCTCAAAGGGGGAGAAGAATAATAATAATAATAAAAAGAAACGGAACGATTACAATAGGGCTTTCGCACTGGTCAGTGCTCGAGCCCTAATAATAATAAACATTACGATAACAATAGGGCTTTCGCACTGGTCAGTGCTCGAGCCCTAATAAACATTACGATTACAATAGGGCTTTCGCACTGGTCAGTGCTCGAGCCCTAATAAACATTACGATTACAATAGGGCTTTCGCACTGGTCAGTGCTCGAGCCCTAATAAGAAGAAGAATAAGAAACGGAACGATTACAATAGGGCTTTCGCACTGGTCAGTGCTCGAGCCCTAATAATAAAAAGAAACGGAACGATTACAATAGGGCTTTCGCACTGGTCAGTGCTCGAGCCCTAATAATAATAACATGGACTAAGTAAAGTAAAACCTGACTTCACTTCCTGTCCACATGTCCAGAACTCCACATGATGGCCGAGAGTGGAATTGAACCCGGGTCTCCTAGCTGTGAGGTCTGCGCGCTAACCACACGACCACCGTGCAGCCCTCAAATGCTTCTTAGTCCCATTTATTTTATTTTGACCTGAATGACGTTTGAGTTCTTACCGTTTGTCTGTACCCTGTATGAAGTACATGTACTACATCATACAGTATGGTATTGCAGCAATTAGCAAGGGGGTAGACTCATTTGCTGAATGTACAAATTCATATTTACTAAAGAAAATGTTCAAAACGAACAGAAAATGCCAGTCCCAAAAATTAGCCATTCAATCTATCAGATGGGAAGACATCTTGCAAGCCTACATTTTCTTGAGTCGGTACGATTCCGGCACACCATTGCAGTTGGTAAAAAAAAAAAAGTACAGTTTTACAAGCTCTCGGCAGGTTGTCATCAGTAAACGAGTGCTGACCCCGATGCCACGACATGCTTCACGCAGAGCAGAGACACTCTGCAGAGAGAAGTCATGACCTTGCTTTTTGCTCCCAAGAGAATGGATCCACCCGGCTGATTGGACTGCGACCCTCACAAGTTCCTTGTTGTTAATATCACAAGGAATACTGTGGACATTTGTGCCCCTCATCCACTCGCCAAGTTGTCTGCAGAACGTCAATGCGGTTTCATCTGACAGGGTCTGCCCAGACCTTACATACATCCCTGATGGTGGGTGAAAAATGACTTTCTTCTCTTCCTGTGAATGCTTCACAGTTCTGCAGACTGTTAACATCCTCCTCTTCTCTCTGTCTCCCCCTCTCCCACACACACACACACACACACACACACACACACACACACAATCTGTCAAAACTGCTGAAGAATTCCAAAAGATAAATAACTGAACCATTTGTATTTGTAACATTCTCATCGGGAACATTCCATTATTCTTTGACATGACTGTTTCTCCACAGAGATGGTCAAAGCTCGATGTGATGAGATCAACGTTTTTCGATTCCTTTCTACATTTTGTCTATTTTTTCGTTGTTGTTGTTGTGTTGTTCTTATTAGGAATGTGTTGGCTTCCGATCCAATCCCATTAACAATAAGCTTTTATTACCAATATGAGTTTATGGCAAGGGTCTCAAACTCAATTTACTTGGGGGCCACTGGAGCTAGAATCTGGGTGAGACTGGGCCGCATCAGCCCCCCCCCCCAAAAAAAAACGCATTTATTAAAAACAGAAAAATATACAAACTTTTTCAGTGCTTTGGTTCCGATTTTCTACAAGAAAAGCTCTGATAAAACATTCCACTGTTCTCAAATATCTTAATTTTTATTTTTCTGCACAAAATAAGATGAAAAATAAATAAACAAATCAAGAATAAAGAAAATCAATCAATCAGTAATAAATAAATATAATAATAATAATAAAAGGGCAAATAATAAAAACTTAAGAAACCACATATAGTTGGTGGGTAGACAAATGATTTTTTTCAGATTAAAATGAACAAAGCATTATTAGAGCCCTGTAGACATGACAAAACACGACTATAGTCACATTTATACTCTTTTTATTTACAACATATTGCGCAACTGCAGGGTCTTGAGACACATGCTAACTCGCAAACTAGAGAGCTCGCGACCTAAACGGTAGCCTCCAAGTTATTTCCTATAAACTTAAATAGCCAAAAACTTACCACTTCCACACGGATAGGGAGGATAACTATTAACAGTTATTTAACCTTTAACATGAACATTAATCAAACGTAATAATTTTTTCTGGGTACATGATACCATACAGCATCAATATCAAACTTGTGCGGGCCTCATTAACATTAAACTTTCATATCAAGGCGGGGGCCTCAAACTAGTGTCCTGCGGGCCACATTTGGCCTGTGGGCCACGTGTTTGAGACCCGTGGTTTATGGGATTTAATATGGTTTTGAAAATAGCTTTTCAAAGCCTGAAAAATAATGCAAGCAAAATATTCCTGAATTTACTTTTTTATTACACATCATGACCAACATCCCTCATCCAATAAAAAAGTCAATAAAAGTCCATCCAATAAAAGATCAAATTGGAACAAATAGATGTACAGAGTACTTTTAGGGTATGAATATACAACTTGTTTTTAACAAAGTAGTCATTTATTGACGATCCCCAGTATAAACAAGCAGCGGTTAGAGTGTCACTTCCCACCACCGTTGCTACGCAGCCCAATAATGTATGGCTAAATTAAATAAAACTTGTGATATCTGCTTTACTTCAGAACTGCTAATTGTTGAAATCCTGTGCCGCTCGCGAGTTAGTGAGGGAACACTAGCGCTGTCTTGCGCAGGAGCCAATCACAAGCTCAATCACAATGGGCTTGCCAACCCACTGGAAATCACAGAAGGTCATGATACAGTATATAACAGTATAACAACATATCAGGCTGACTCACGCTGTCATCAACACTTTGCTAAAAACACTAAATTCATAACACAGCAACTTAACACTCAAATAAAACCAATTTTTTTCCATAATGCAGTGTGTCTGAGCAAGGCATTTTTTATGTGCTGCAATGACGTCAGCCTCCCTCTGGGCTTTGAACTCCGCACTCTTCTGGCTCTGGTGGACAGAGCCATCCATTTTCTATGTTGCTTATCCTCCAATGAAATACTTTCCTCAAAATGATACATGTTTGTATATATTCACAAGGTATACCTTTCGAGTGTGAAGTTGATGTGTGATGAATTTAATGCTGAACTTGGGGTAACTAGGGTCAACATTCAAGCACACATCTAACACAGAAAATATGCCTTTCACTTTTTATTTTGCATGGCAAAAATAACAAAATTGTAAGTACAAAAGTCTTGTAACAACTCACTGCATTGTGAGAAGCATGCAGTAAATGATTTTTATCATTTTTAGAATACTGTCAGTAAGGCAAAGAGACCATAGAGCAAGGCACATGGGTAGGCCACCAACAACTGCTGGCCCTCCATAGCCAGGGTGGAGATGAAAATCTTGGAGGCTGAGAAACTACACCAGCAAATCACCACCAACGCCAGAAGTGTGCCAAGGACACCCCTGCAGATACAATGTAAGGGGGGGGGGGCATTTGTGTCATCTGGTGTATTACCGCCATGCTTTGTCTAAGCAGACCTACGGTACAGCATGTGGAACGGCTTGTTGTAATTTGGGGAAAAATTGGTTGGAGAAAAGTTAGAATACTAATATCGTAAAGTCAAAATATTATGGGAATGAAGTCGTAATTATGAGAAAAACATTTGAATGAGCAAAGTTTAAATAGCACAGAACTCCTGAGAATGTATACAGTTAATTTTTCAGTATGTGGAACTCGCTTGAAAAGGTTTGGACCCCCCCACAAACATCTGATTATTGTTTTGTACAATCATTCCACCATGAAGAAGGAAGTCCGGGCCCACAATGAATATGAAATACATGTCTCTGAGTGTATGTCAACTTCTGTGACTATACATATACACTGTGGAGGAATTCATGAAGGTACTTACTGCAAAGAGTAGACAACGGCGAAGGCCGAGAGGACAACCATGGGCAGCAGGCAGTAGCCCAGGACGCTGGCCACGCAGCCGTAAGACACCACCATGGAGCTCATCAGGCTTAGCAGCCCGTACATCACTATACAGCTTGTAGCACTGATCCCATACACGTAGGCAAACTGAGCTTTACCTGCCTGCAGTTGGCAAGATAAATACATATATGAATATATAAAGTATAATCACACACTATATGGATTTTCAGGGGTACATTGACGTTACTTACCATCATTAAAGTGAAGCCCAGTGCAACACAAAACAAAATGGGACCTGTCAAATCAGTTTCGTTCATAATGCTGCCATCTGCTGGCTTGAAGGGGTTCAACACGGTCACCGTCTTCTGCCAGATGTGATCAAAATTGATGCCAAGTTCTGGGAAATGAATGATGCTTATCACTTTAGTAAACGTGAACTTTATTCTTTAACTCTCATTAACTCACACTCCTCGCTCCGTGAGATATAACAGCCAACTCTCAGCAGCAACAACAACAATAACAACAAAATCCCTTTCCCCTCGCTCTCACCCCTCCGGGTGGCAACCACTCCCATGTCAATCGTTCCGGGGTGAATTATGTACCGGCAACTTAGCACTACACAAGTTAGCTTTCAGGCACATGTCACGACTTAGCGAAGTAAAGTGGGGGGAGGACCAACAGGTTATCAGCAGGTGAACACAGACAAACTAACTGACGAAAAAAGGTGTTTTTTCTTGGTTCAGTCGTACATGGAGTGACTGTGACACGCTAGCAAAAAAACATAAATATGAGCTCAGCCAATCGACGAGCTTGTGGGCGGGCTAAAGGAAACGTTTTCCGCTTGGTCTTAGCGCTCGCCGTATTTAGCCAACTTAACTTAACGTAACTTAGCCAAGCAGCTCCATTGCGTTATGTTTCCTTGGCGGGTCAACCTGACTTCATTAAATTAACATCTTTGACATTAATTAGTATTATTTAAAAAACATCCACTTGGTCTGTGGTATATCCCAAATCATTTTCCTTTGCACAAATAGGAGTGTAGTCACTTATGGGTTAAACTAAGTCTATTTAGAGGCATTTCTCCCTCTCCAACTGATCAGTTCCTTCTTAACTAGCCCCTATTCACTAGCCAAATCCTGTTTAGCACCCCCAAATAAACACTGCAGTGTTTTACCTTCAAGAAGCGGAGGCTCTTCATCTGGAAAATCCGCTCCTTTGCCCTGGACAGGTTGGTAGATGTGCTCCATGGAAGGTTGGGCAACATCTGGCATGAAAGCGTCTGTTTCACTGAAAACAACATGAGTGTTGCTACTAAATGGTATTCAATTGCATATCAGGTGCAGTAGAGCCACTCTTTTCGTGGGAGGTTAGCGCCAACGGTGAGAAACGCCACAGGAGGCCATGAACCCAAACGCCTACCTCA
The DNA here is from genome assembly GCF_030265055.1 of Doryrhamphus excisus. NCBI lineage: Eukaryota > Metazoa > Chordata > Actinopteri > Syngnathiformes > Syngnathidae > Doryrhamphus > Doryrhamphus excisus. Next base: position 11,203,833 of record NC_080472.1, read on the forward strand.
CTCACAGTGCAACCAAAAACATGATGGGTGACACAAGTGAAACACACACTGTGACTACACTACAAAGACTAAACTTGCCCAGCATGCCCTGCACATGTTACGTGTTACATTAATTGCAAATCCGCCGCCAGGTCTCTATTTGGTGTTCGAAATAATAGCAAAATAGCAAATATGTGGTGATACTGTAATACAATAAATACTGGAATACTGCAAATACTGACTCGTTATCATAAACATAACTTGCAGACTCGTCGTAGCCAAAGGCCAGAGTGTGACCCTGCTCGTCAGTGTGGTATACCGTCTGGTAGAAGTCCTGCTCGAACTGCTGGAAGTCACCCATGCTGCCAAGATAAGATAAAATACAAAAATATAATGCAAATTAAACACATTTAAAAAGTAAAAATTACTTTAAAAAGCACAAAAAACAGTGATGAAGTTTGATGAATCTATTCATCAAAGTCAGTTTAATAAATTGCTTATTATATATTACTTCAATATTACAATATTATTACTTCAAATGTTGCAGCTTTACGCTATCATGGTTTTTCAGAAATATATGAATTGGTAACTCATGCTCTATTGGCCTATTATCAGTAAAACAACATAAATTTGGAAAAAAAACAATACATATTTTTGCCAAAAATATCTATTTTCAGGCATAAAAATGCTTAAATTAGCTGCCTATTGCAGGTTTGAATGATCTCACAACTGCAGGGGTCTCAAACTCAAGAGAGCTCCCACTGGAGCTCGGGTCTGGACGACATTAATCAAACGTAATAATTTTTTCTGGGTACATGATACCATACAGCATCCATATCGAACTTGCGCAGGCCGCACGAACATTAAACTTTTATATCAAGGCGGGGGCCTCAAACTAGTGTCCTGTGGCCACATTTGGCCCGCGGGCCGCATATTTGAGACCCCTGCACAACAGGCACAATAACCCCGGTCGTAATCCACTTCCTGTCTGACAAATTTACAGCAACACACAAGTCTGTTTTTACAATTACAAATGCTTAAACTACAAAAATTCCATTTATAAATAGTTTGTAGAAATTCACTCATCATGGTTGAGTCAGGAACCATTGAACGATGATAAAGGAGGGATTAACGTCTCTCATTAAAGCTCACTTATGCAATCAAAATGCTAAGTGGAAGTGTGTGAATTAGACACATCCCAGCATTGCACACTCACCATTTGAGTACAACATCCGATAACCGTCAGGTCATTGTATGTTGCCGTACTTTTCACTGCCAACATGCTCAAAGGTTTCAGTGCATGAATTGACACCGATCATACATTATTTTCAACCGTGATTTTAATGCTGTTGATCGGCTGATGGTGATGGGGTGTACACTTTTGGCAACAAACAAACAACACATGTGCGTTTGAAAAAGCTCACCTGATGGATTTTGCAGCGCAGAGCAAACAAACAGCATAGAGGCCCTTTCCTCTGCCACTTCAACAGATATGTTGTCTCTTCAGGAGGAGTGAGACTGTGGAGATGTCTATTAATAGTATGCTATATTTGCACTGGCATGGCTGCTCCCACCTGATATTGAAATGCTTGATTTCTTATTGACACACATATATGTCTTTGTTTATAACATATGTACATACATGTTTAATACAGCTTCAGTTATAAACTTGATTGATTCATTTATATCCAGCTGTCACTGGATGGGTTTCATTTGGGGATGACAATCAGCACCAAATTCTCCAAATTCAATCTCCATTGATTTAATCTTATTTTGCCTCTGTGTAAATCCTAAATGCGACAAAGTTGGCGTGATCAAAGCTCTCCATTTATGTGCTCCAGAGCGTCTGTGTAATTTTGTTGACGTGCCTTTTATTTTGAAGGCCTGAGTTTACCGGCTTCCGGATGTACAGACTTCCGACGGCGAGTGTAATACCGGAAGTTGTGCTGGGCTGTCAAAAGAGGAAATAATTTTTGTAAATTAAAGTTAAAAACAGGAGCTTTCGTTTCCCAGTGAAAGCGGGGGGGGGGCTAACAGGTATGTACACATACGCTATTGCGTCCGTTATGCGCCCCTTGACGCGCAGCCTTGACTCTCGGCAACAATTTCTTTCCACGAGCGGAAAGAAACAAGCAGGTCATGTGATTCGTGCTCGTGACGGGTTGCGCTTCTGCTGTACAAAATCAATCTAAGTTCGAGAATAATTGAGACAAAGCAGGTATTTGAAGCGCCTCGTTACTTAAAACCTTTGTTTTCAGTTATTAAATGACTTAAAGTGTATGTAACATGTAACTGAAATGAGGTGGCTGTTGAAGGCTCCGGCTAGTTAGCTAGCTTGCACGTCGTTAGCATTGACGTTAGCATCCTTAGAAATGGACGTACTGTGAAGCTCAGCTGTTTGTTGTGTTCTTTTCTTGCTTGTCATCAATGATGGATCTTTACTGTCCTACACTCAGCAGAAACTTTGCATGACACGGAGAGGACACTTCCCACCATGGCGGATGTGAGTGTTTACTACTATTTGTAGTTATTAAGTTATGGAAGTATTTAGTTAGTATTTAGTTTTGCCGTTGTAAATTCATCACGCCTTTCAATCAGTGTAGAAGATACATTCATATATTTAGTTCAGTGCAGGAATAGTCTACACATCTCAAGCTGGTCTGTGTTTTTTGACATTTATGGTGACATTCTGCTTCATTTTGACGTGTTTTTCTTTGTTTTGTACAGGACTTGAAGAGATACCTGTACAAACAATTACAAAGGTGTGTACGAGGGATGTAAGAGCTTTCTCTTTTCATGTCCAAGGTTGGAGTAGATCTGCATAAAGGAAAACTGCACTTAAAAAAAGGCGTCTGTTATTCACAATCCTTACGCGAGACATGAACACTCACGTCTTTCTCTTTTCTGTCCGTTCTAATATATAATTAGATGGCTATTAAAACACCTCCAAAAACCTCTAAGAACATTTAACATATTGTGACCATGTAGTAACAGGTACATTTATGATAACATGTAATACTTACAGTATTTTGCCCATATTTTGGAAGAGGTACGTCCCATTTTTGTATCTTCAGAACACACAGAAAAGAGAAAGACGTGTTCATGTCTCACATAAGGATTGTGGGTGATGGCCGACATTCCCAAAAGTTGTTTTCCTTGAAGGATCACGTACCATGAAATGTCTCTAAATCGTCCTCTATGTGCTGTCATGCAGCGTTGAAGGTATTCATGCCATTGTGGTCACCGACAGAGATGGAGTCCCAGTTATCAAAGGTCAGTCTGGTACCCTTCACCCTCATCTTCTACCCGAAGCAACAAATTCATATATTTATTTCTGCAACAGTATGGCGCATTAAGCACACACTGATACCCTTGGAGGGTGCCATAGGACACATAGAGCCCATCTAAGTCGTTCCTGTTGTGTGGACCAGGTCACCAAGCCCTGCTTCACCTGGTCTTCTTATTCCTACAGATTTCCTGATTAAGCTGACATCACCATGCACGATCGACCACTTGCTTGTTGACATGAAATTTGAGTCCCCAAATGGCTCATTTCGGTCCGTTGATATCAATGTGCTATTAATCTGCTACGCAGCCTCAAACTACTATATAACTACTGTCCCGTTATACACGGCATTAAAACCTGCATGCAGTCACTCCCTATTCAGTGCAAAATAATCTTCAAACGCAAGCATGGCGGTGTTAACCTGGATTCCGCCACAGAAACGCATCCCATGTGCCAATTGAAATCGCTAGCCACTGACAGAAAGATTACACATGTAAAAACCTTAAACTGTATTATGGAAAGCAGGAAGTGAACAAATGTAACAGTTACTGATTGTAAAAGTACCAGATGGAGGGGTAGGATTTAATAAGCTTTGCTTCTTCCTACTCCTTTTGGACATGTGGAACTGTGAACTGATTATGGGATGCACTCGATTGTAATCTGATGCATGTTCAAATGAAATAATACCATTACCGTTACATACAACAAAATGAGTACACAGTATGAAATATCACAATGAATGTCAACAAACTCCCTTAGGTTCTTACATCTTTGATTATCACCCATTCCCATGTATCCGGACAAAGTCACAAGTAAATGTGCAAGCAATGCCTATTTTGGGTTTGGGATACGTTGATGTGAGTCAGCCAGTCCGAGGAGCACGGAGGTTGTGTTCCTGCTCCGTTCATATTTCTCTAACTGCAGAATTTCAGGGATTATTTGGTTCTTCTTTAGCTTGTTGACTCAAGCTGAGTGTTCCCCTGATTGTTATTAGTTATGTTAGTTTTACACACATCAGATCACAACAAGTAGTGTGTGTGCTTGTGTGTGATGTTGATACTGATGCAGTACATGTATTCATCCTGCAGTTGCCAATGATAATGCTCCTGTCCACGCGCTGAGACCGGGCTTCCTGTCCACCTTTGCCCTGGCCACAGATCAGGGCAGCAAGCTGGGCCTGTCCAAGAACAAGAGTATTATCTGCTACTACAACAGCTACCAGGTCAGTGAGCAACCCTACCTGCTGTCCAACATCTGCGGATTGTGGATTTTGTCACTGTAAATACATAATAAATTCATACACAGAGTATACATTTGGAATAACATTATGAATGTAAAACTATAAAAATGGGTTTTGGCGTTCTGAAATTTTGGTTAGAGTCGGATTAATGACGCTAACCAAGGTATCATATATGGACCAGGATGTGGGAATTTGGTTCCCACCCAAAAAAATGCATAATAAATTCATACCCATGGAGTATACATTTGGAATAAATGTATGAATGTAAAACTATAAAAATGGGTTTTGGCTTTCTGAAATTTCGGTTAGAGTCAGATTAATGACACTAACCAAGGTATCATAAAGGAGCAGGATGTGGGAATTTGGTCGCCACCCAAATAAATACATAATAATTTCATACACAGAGTATACATTTGGAATAACTTTATGAATGTAATACTATAAAAATGGGTTTTGGCTTTCTGAAAGGAATTTTGGTTAGAGTTGGATTAATGTCGCTAACCAAGGTATCATATATGGACCAGGATGTGGGAATTTGGTCCCCACACACATAAATACATGATACATTCATACACGTAGAGTATACATTTGGAATAACTTCATGAATGTAAAACTATAAAAATGGGTTTTGGCTTTATGAAAGGAATTTTGGTTAGAGTTGGATTAATGACGCTAACCAAGGTATCATATATGGACCAGGATGTGGGAATTTGGTCCCCACCCAAATACTAAATACATAATAAATTCATACACAGTATAGTACATTTGGAATAACTTTATGAATGAACTTTATGAACATACAGCACGTGGGACACTAAATAACACTTATATATACACTTATACACAACAATACATGCATCTGTACTCAGTGGTGTCAGTTTAATAGTAACCCGGATGTAGATGTCACATGACAAGCGTCAGCTGGCAGCCAGAAGCAATCATTGGCTCCTGCTGTGGTACGTTCTACAACGTTCTTTCTGGATCAATAAAGTATCTGTCTGTCCATCTATGTAGATCGTGCAGTTCAATCGGTTACCCCTTGTCATCAGCTTCATTGCCAGCAGCAATGCCAACACAGGTAAACATCTACAGAGGTCACCACTCACTGGGTTCCTCTTCCTTTTCCATGCACCTTCTGGAACGAGTCTCCTGTCTGTCCTCAGGCCTGATCATGAGCTTGGAGAAGGAGCTGGCTCCACTAATAGAAGAGCTGAGGCAAGTTGTGGAAGTCACATAACGTCCGACCAACCATTTGAAGCCTTCAGGAGACTACAGTGGAATCTTCTGTCAAAGTGTCCCCATACTCACGGATTCCCTTCCTTTGGTTTGTTGATGTATTGTGGGGAAACCTGCTTGAACCCCGCGAAGCGTTCCCTCACCTGCATCATTGTTCTTCTACTCTATGTTGGGGAAAACAGGTTTTATGTGTGAATGCAAGTAATAAAAGTTTGATTTCATTACCAAATCTAATCTTCTTGTATTAAGGTATCCAAAGGTGTTACAATCGCTGGTGGAAGCAAGTGAAGGAAGAAGAAGACAGAAGAGAAATGGTCTGAAACACAAGGCCCTAGTGGAAGTGAGTAGACAGAACACTACCTCCAATCACAAACAAAAGTTTGTGATAACGATAACGATCAGCCATAGCCAAGCACAAAACAGCAATGGTTTAATAATAACTGCAAAGTGGCGAGGGACAACTATCGGTAAAATGGAATGGACACAACACATTTGAAGTGCAATAACAAACTATATTTTCCTGACAATAAACAACTTTGTTCACTCGAAACATAATTTTAGCAGTTTTACAAAACAAGTGCTGCAAGGCATGCTGGGAAGTCAGAAGCAGTCCCAGTGATGCTGGCTCTCCCAATGTCTTGCTGTACTATTTGGAAAGTCCTCCCCCTAATAGCTGTCCGTAGATCCCTTCATAAACGATGAAATAATTTAGCCTCTAAGAAATAAACGAGGCACGGACATCTTGGCTTCACACAGTCCGTGATCATCATTACATCTCCAACGGAACGCTAACGACTGCCGTTCGCTGGTGGAAGGTCCACTCCATTGTATTTCAACGACAGGCATTTGACACCACAAAAGCCCCCCCTCCTTTAGAGGATGGATACTTCCAGTTGAATACTTGATGCGGCCCGGACTTGTTCCATGGGTTCATATTCGGTATCACGTGGGAACTTTTCAATGCGGACGGTTCTTGGGTGCAGAGCAGTGATGTGCTTTCAGTCATTGGCCTTTGTGTGCCTGGGACTAGGATAAAGCAGGGATGGTGAAAGGGATAGTGTGGACATGCTTGCAGTCTGTTAGTCAGAGGTCAAACATTGCTCAAGGGACCCCCTTTTATACACTGTCCAAAACTGCTACCCCCCAAATTCCACTAACGCTTCATGAGCGCGGTAGTTTTACAGAAAGATGCACCATAAAAGAGCTCACCAACTTCCATCTGAGGATCTTGATCCACTCATCTGCCTCCACGCCAGTCTTTGCACAGAGATAAAACGTCCTCTCAGGAAACACCAGACTGGAAGGTGATAGCAAGATGATACCTTGGTTAGCATCATTAATCCGACTCTAACCAAAATTCCTTTCATAAAGCCAAAACCCATTTTTATAGTTTTACATTCATAAAGTTATTCCAAACTTATACTCTATGTGTATGAATTTATTATGTATTTATTTGGGTGCATGGGGACCAAATTCCCACATCCTGGTCCATAAATGATACCTTGGTTAGCGTCATTAATCCGACTCTAACCAAAATTCCTTTCAGAAAGCCAAAACCGATTTTTATAGTTTTACATTCATAAAGTTATTCCAAATGCATAGTCTATGGGTATGAATTTATTATGTATTTATTTGGGTGGGGACCAAATACCCACATCCTGGTCCATATGATACCTTGGTTAGTGTCATTAATCCGACTCCAAACCAAAATTTCAGAAAGCCAAAACCCATTTTTATAGTTTTACATTCATAAAGTTATTCCAAATGTATACTTTATGTGTATGAATTTATTATGTATTTATTTGGGTGCATGGGGACCAAATTCCCACATCCTGGTCCATATATGATACCTTGGTTAGCGTCATTAATCCGACTCTAACCAAAATTCCTTTCAGAAAGCCAAAACCAATTTTTATAGTTTTACATTCATGAAGTTATTCCAAATGTATACTTTATGTGTATGAATTTATTATGTATTTATTTGAGTGGGGACCAAATTCCCACATCCTGGTCCATATAGGATACCTTGGTTAGCGTCATTAATCCGACACTAACCAAAATTTCAGAAAGCCAAAACCCATTTTTATAGTTTTACATTCATAAAGTTATTCCAAATGTATACTCTGTGTATGAATTTATTATGTATTTATTTGGGTGCATGGGGACCAAATTCCCACATCCTGGTCCATATTTGTTGGCTGACCAATCAATCATTCCTGCTCATTGACGGAAAGACTGAACTAGCATGCCGGTGCCAAGCGGACATGTTAAATAAAGGGGCGGAAACCACTGCACCCCTCCCCCCCACCTGTTTTCTTCTGTTCATCTTTTCACTTCCCATTTCACAAACACCGTAAATGACATATGTGGCTGCAATGGGAAGTGAAATACACAACAAATCCATCTTTACCAGAAACAGTTGATCCTTTGCTGAGAGTAGTCAAACTGAACGGCAGAGCACGCCTTCAGGTCCAGGGTCCGAATCGGATCTTCGTACTGCAAGAGACAGAGACTACAGCTTACACTTCCAGCAGGACTGGAACCAGTTCACCAACCAGTGGTGGACAAAAACTCACCATTTGGTCTTTGAAGTATTTCAGTTCGTATCGGCTTAGTGTGAACCATCTTTGCTTCCAGCTCTGCAGATCATAAAGAAGGATTCCACTACACGTAGAACTGTTACAGTACAAGACAAGCTTGAGTAGGTTCCTACCTTCACAATAGCCCCTTGTTTCAGGAGGTATCCTTCTTTTGTACCTAGCTAAAAACACAACCATTGACATAAACGGGTCAGTCCAGTTCTCAGTTTCACCAGCCTTTTCTTTGGCTGTTCTTTGTGTTTGCCGTTTCCCTCATCGACGCTCTGGAGAGTCAGTTACATAAACCACTACACCACCGACTACCACCCGCATTACTCATTACCAACTGACGGATGGACGGATTGCTATGCTAACAAAGCAGAAACAAAAGCATCAAATCATTTCAAGTCAAAAGTATCGACAAATCAATCACTTGCATCATCGCCGACCCATCGTTCCCATTCAGTGCACCGCTCACAGTAGGTAGAACATCCGTGGACAAAATAAAAAATGATGGAAATTCCTGGAAAATTAAATCGGCACCAAGAACTTAGTTTAGGGCTTTTCTATTCAGTTCAATCTCAATTGGTGTCGTGTGTGAACTTGTGGGAATCAGCACGTTGAATTCATATCAAACCCTTCATGACCACGGAAGCACCCAGGAGTTACAATAGTTAGACTAGTTGGAAAAGTTGGACCAGTTGGAATAGTTGGGCTAGTTAAACTTGTTGGAATAGTTTGACTAGTTAAACTAGTTGGAATAGTTTGACTAGTTTAACTAGTTGGAATAGTCTGACTAGTTTAACTAGTTGGAATGGTTTGACTAGTTAAACTAGTTGGAATGGTTTGACTAGTTAAACTAGTTGGAATGGTTTGACTAGTTAAACTAGTTGGAATGGTTTGAGTAGTTAAACTAGCTAAACTAGTTGGAATAGTTTGAGTAGTTAAACTAGCTAAACTAGTTGGAATAGTTTGACTAGTTGGACTAGCTAGACTAGTTGGAATAGTTTGACTAGTTGGACTAGCTAGACTAGTTGGAATAGTTAGACTAGTTGGAATAGTTAGACTAGTTGGAATAGTTGGGCTAGTTGGAATAGTTGGACTAGTTAGGCTGGTTGGAATACTTAGAATAGTTGGACTAGTTAGGCTGGTTGGAATACTTAGAATAGTTGGACTAGTTGGAATAGTTAGAATAGGTGGACTAGTTAGAATAGTTTGACTAGTTAAACTAGTTGGCATACTTAGACTAGTTGGAATAGTTAAACTAGTTGGACTAGTTAGAATAGTTGGAATAGTTAAACTAGTTGGAATAGTTAGAATAGTTGGACTAGTTAGAATAGGTGGACTAGTTATTCCCAGAGCAGACGTTTCCTTGCAAACAGGCTTCGGGGTCGTACCGCAGGGGCAGTCGCTACAAGGTCGTTTTCCGTGCGGCCCGTCTGCAGCGCCGTGTGAACCCGCACGGACTCATAGATGGATGGCTCTTCCACTCTCCACGGGTACGGACTCTTCAGGACCAGGAGGGTTCCTGGCATCAGGAGGTTACAGGAGAGCATCAAACATACAAGGAAGTATCATGTGACTGCTTCAATGACTTGCTTGTACTTTGCCTAAGCCTACAAATGATGTATATGAAGTACATGATGTATATTATGTATATATTACATTATACACAGCCCAGCCTAATGGCCTCCGGTTCGAATCTCCACTAGTAAGCATCATTGGTATTCGTCAGGAAGGGCATCCTGAATATAAAGGGCTCAAGCTAAAATTAGTATGCGGATAAAAAAAAATGTTTTAAATCCGCTGTGGCGACTCCGCAATCAGGGAAAAGCCGAAAGAATTGATACGTTTCCACAATTGGAGGTGGAGCTCCACTCTTGCAAAAAACACTTCCTGTCTTACTCTTTCATTGCTCAATTATTTTTTTTTAATTGCTGTTAACCTTGGAGCATTAGCATCTAACGTCCACCGTGATCACCCGTGCTTGTATAGTGCCATTGAGCAAATGGAACTAGAACCACTGGGTGTTTTGATCTGACAAATATTAAGTACGTTTGATCAAATGTGGAATGAATACAGCTTTGGCTTGGACATTAGCACGGCGGCTGTTCGACTCCGATGGTAAAAGTAGCCGCATGTACTCGCTGACACCGGGGTAGCGTGGATTGCAAGGTTTATTGTGCGTTTAAAGCCCAAATGGGCAGTTTGAGTCCTGACACTTGCATATTATGTATTGTCATTCATAGTATCGATAACCATAGTTCAGTCTGATTGGCTTCTGGCTGCCCTGTTCTCATGAGACGGACTTTCTCGAAATGTCACGTTTTAATCTCGTGCATTGTCGTGAAGCCCCTAATAGTTATACGTAGCATGTTTTTCACTCTGCGGTCCCACTGAGACTTTCACTTCCTCTTAGATTGGCTGTTAAGAACGGTTCTAGGAAGCCGTTTGAGAACGTGGTAAGAACATGAACGAATAGACCGTTTGTGTTTACCCGTTTCACTCCCCACCAGCGGCTTATTGGCAAAGTGGCTGATAAAGTCCTGAAGCGTTGCAAATGTGCTGAAACCAAACACATAGGCGTGGTCTCTGCGGGTCACGTGATAATGCTTGACCGACTCCTTTGCCCTGCAGAATGGTTGGAAACAGGAAACAGGAAACAGTGGTTGAATAATTGAACAACACCAATATGGCGGTTTTAGTGCTTCAGTGGTCTTTTGCTGTAAAAGTCAGTTATGAATATCAACTACGGAAAAGTCATTGTTTATTCCAGATAATATTCCAGATTCCAGACTCTTGGATGTTGCTTCCATATTTAAAGATCCTGGATTGCGTCCACTTTGACATAGCTACATGCTGAGGAAGGGAACCGCCCACACGCCCCTCCCTTCAATTCGGAACCGAGACTAAGACTGACCTGACAGACAAGGCGAAGCAACCAGGGCCTTCGTTGCTGTTTCTCAGGAGGTAGCTTCCATCGCTCCCATTGGACAAGAGGAGCGCCTCAGCGGCGTGACGGGACAGGTCGTAGTGGTACCACCTAGAGACATGTGGAGATCTTAGCACTTGGACACATTCAGTTCTTGGTGCTACAGCGGGACCCGCTTGAGTTGGTCCACTCGTTTGTATCACAGCACCTCATCAACATGGCCGACCGCTTTTCTCCAAATAAAACCTGCCACCCAAATGGGTCAATTCTAGGACAACTGATTTGTAGGTGGACACATGGTATGGATAGAACCAGAACCTCAACAACAACACAACGGGTTCCAAAGCTTTGACACAAGGACACGGTGACTTCCTGTTCAGGAGCTTCCCACCAACAAACAGCAATCCCTCGCCACTTTGCAGTTGGAATTTCGTTTCTTCAATTTATCACAACTTCAAAATATGTATTATGAAATCATACTGTTTCACGGTTGGATATATATGACACGTATAATATCCATATTTAAGCACAAGTTAAGCATTTCCAAGCATAAACATGGCTAAATTAACAAAATACAATATAATGTTAGGATGTAGTATTCTACACTGGCCGCTCGGTGTCAGTAATGTTACTGTAATTAGGATATAGTATTCTACACTGGCCGCTAGGTGTCAGTAATGTTACTGTAATGTTAGGATGTAGTATTCTACACTGGCCGCTAGGTGTCAGTAATATTACTGTAATGTTAGGATGTAGTATTCTACACTGGCCGCTAGGTGTCAGTAATATTACTAGAATGTTAGGATGTAGTATTCTACTCGAGCCACTAGGTGTCAGTAATGTTACTGTAATGTTAGGATGTAGTATTCTACACCGGCCGCTAGGTGTCAGTAATATTACTGTAATGTTAGGCTGTAGTATTCTACTCTCACCACTAGGTGTCAGTAATATTACTGTAATGTTAGGATGTAGTATTCTACACTGGCCGCGAGGTGTCAGTAATGTTAGGATGTAGTATTCTACACTGGCCGCTAGGTGTCAGTAATGTTACTGTAATGTTAGGATGTAGTATTCTACACTGGCCGCTAGGTGTCAGTAATATTACTGTAATGTTAGGATGTAGTATTCTACACAGGCCGCTAGGTGTGAGTCGGTGTGAGTCGGTGTGAGTCGGCATGAGTCGGCGTGACGCGGCATTAAGCATGTCACACAGGCTAATGGGATCCAAGCTGTGTTCTCAGAACCGTCCGGAATCCAAACCTTCTGAACACTCTGGCCCTCATATCCAGATGTATTTTGGTGGACATGCTAGTAGAGATCTAAAGTGAAGTTAGAATCCCAGTCCTTACCCCAAAGTCTCCAGCTCATCGCTCATTTCCTCAGAGGACGCACGACTGGAGAAACTCATCCCGCCGAGAAGATCCACACACTGCAAAAGCGTCTGCTGATCAGTCACTATTTGCAGGCCAGTCGGCATACTGAAGTGAAACTAAGAAGGCACGCCTAACAGGAAGTACTTTGAACAGGAAGTCAGTCCAGTCATGAAAAGGTAAATAGGCCAGATTACGTTATGTACTTCTGGTTTCATCCCTGCCAACCACTCGACCACCGTGCAGCCCCATTTCTTAATATTTTCTAAATATTTAGACTCTTCAAAGTAAATGTCCGTCTCATAATTAGGACTTTATTTCCCGATTGACCTTTGAACTTCTATGATATTACAATATGATCAAAAGACGACGGATTCTGTGCTGAGCTCCAGGCTGGCGGCGTCAGGATGCTCTGGCTGCCTGTTGGCCACGCAGAGCTTCAAGTTCTGGTGCCGCATCCTTCTCCGGTACTTCGCCCGTCGCCCTCTGTCCCCGTAAGCCGCTTGCCTCGGGGCGGACGCGTGCATCGTGTTGTAAAGGACACGGAACAGGAATCTGTAGAGGAACAGATGCATGGACGCCATCTCAAACGATGCAGACTCAATGTGGCTTTTAACATTATTAGAGCCCTGCAGGCATGAAATAGCATCCCTATAGTAAGACTTACATATCACATGAAGTCTTTAGCCAGACCGTCATACCTGGGCAACAGTGCCGTCACCGTAGTGAGAGCACACACCATGTAGAAGAGCGGATGGGACATCTGGAGAACTTCTACACCCACGGGGTTGGTGGGGGGGCTGCAGGTCACACAGCAAACACTGAAGATCAGCACGAAGGCAAAGTATGACCCCCCGCTGAGCACCAACACCCCAACATGAATCCATGTCTGCAAAGAAGCAGCCAAGATTAGAAGGACCACTCGGATCTTCTGATGCGGATCTTCTAAAAGTCCACACTGGACATGGAAATGTGAACTTAAGGAGGGCATCAGTGATCTGACCAGGGTGTGGCTCTCGATGACTTGGTGCAGCAGGATGATGAGAAGAGCCGAGGCGTTGATGGGCGACCCGAAGGACAGCTCTCCGACATCCGATCCAGCGTAGGCCTGTTGGACGGACGCCGACGTCACACCGGGATACTCCCATCAACACCGGGATTCCAACTTCCAACATGGCAACGTGTACTTACAAAATAAGGCACAAAGAAGCAAACCAGGCTTTGGTAGAAGGCGTCCAGGACCGTGAACCAGAAGGCCAGCGAAGCGTAGACCTGAGGACAGACAAAGTTCTCCCATGGTTCTTCCATGACTGGAAAGGGGGGTGCAGCATCAAACCAAGGCTTTCACCATTTTCCATCACTTATTACAATATCTTCATCTTCAATATCGCCACTGGTGTCCTCGGACTGGCTGGCTGAGGTTGACGTCCCCAAAGTGGAGACCACCATTGTTCCTTGGGACGTTCACCAGAGACGTACAAGATGAAGGCCCTGCCGCTGTTGGTCCATCCTGCTCCTTCGTGTCTACACAGCATTTGCTTGTTTGTACACGGATTTACATTTTATGACAAGTAGGTTGGGTAAAAATAATAAAGTCAAAATATGGAAATAAAGTCAGAATTATAAGAAAATTTTACAAGAGCAAAGTTGAAATAGTTTTTAAAAATTGTAATAAAACTGCAGTCATGGTCAAAAACAGCAAAAGTTGTGTACATATTTATATACCCTATTTTATTACCCTATAAGTCGCTCCGGAATATAAGTAATAATTAATAATATAAGCATAATTAGGTAGATAAAAAACATACTATATATATTAAGTCACACAAAGTAGATCAAAAAATATATAAGTCATCCCGGAGTATAAGTCGCACAAGGTTAAAAATGCATAATTAGGTAGATAAAAACATATACAAGTCATTCCAGAGTATAAGTCGCACAAGGTTAAAAATGCATAATTAGGTAGATAAAAACATATATAAGTCGTTCCAGAGTATAAGTCCCACAAGGTTAAAAATGCATAATTAGGTAGATAAAAACATATATAAGTCGTTCCAGAGTATAAGTCCCACAAGGTTAAAAATGCATAATTAGGTAGATAAAAACATATATAAGTCGCTCCGGAGTAAAGTCGCACAAGGTTAAAAATGCATAATTAGGTAGATAAAAACATATATAAGTCGCTCCGGAGTATAAGTCGCACAAGGTTAAAAATGCATAATTAGGTAGATAAAAACATATGTAAGTCGCACAAAGTAGACAAAAAAATATATAAGTTGTTCCGGAGTATAAGTCGCACAAGGCTAAAAATGCATAATTAGGTAGATAAAAACATATATAAGTCGCTCCGGAGTATAAGTCGCACAAGGTTAAAATTATGCATTTTTAACCTCGTTTTTAACCTTGTAACCTATGTTTTTATCTACCTAATAAAAACATATATAAGTCGCTCCGGAGTACAAGTCGCACAAGGTTAAAAATGCCTAATTAGGTAGATAAAAACATATATAAGTCGCACAAAGTAGACAAAAAAATATATAAGTCGTTCCGGAGTATAAGTCGCACAAGGTTAAAAATGCATAATTAGGTAGATAAAAACATATATAAGTCGCTCCGGAGTATAAGTCGCACAAGGTTAAAAATGCATTATTAGGTAGATAAAAACATATGTAAGTCGTACAAAGTAGACAAAAACATATATAAGTCGCTCCGGAGTACAAGTCGCACAAGGTTAAAAATGCATAATTAGGTAGATAACAACATATATAAGTCGTTCCGGAGTATAAGTCGCCCAAGGCTAAAAATGCATAATTAGGTAAACAAAAAACATACTATATAAGTCCCACAAAGTAGATAAAAAATTAGGTAGATAAAAACATATATAAGTCGTTCCGGAGTATACGTCCCACAAGGTTAAAAATGCATAATTAGGTAGATAAAAACATATATAAGTCGCTCCGGAGTATAAGTCGCACAAAGTTAAAAATGCATAATATTATTATTAGAAATTATAATTAATAATTATAAATTATATATTAAATTATTAGGTATTAATTGTTCATTTTTAAGTAATATTTATAAATGATTAATTATTATTAATTATAAATATTAATTTATAATATTTTATTTTAAATTTATATTTAAGTAATAAGTTAAAAATAATCAAATGAAAAATTATTTGTATATATTAAATGTGAATTATGGGTAAATACATGTAAATATATATATTTTAATATTATAATATTTCAAATATATGGTCAAAAATGATGAAGAATTCTGATTTTACTTTAGTTTATTTCATAGAATTTTGTTGTAAATACAAGAAAATAATGACAAATTTGTTTAAAAAAAATAGAAGTAGTATTGAGTCCACACAACTTATTTTTTTGTTTGTTTTTCTGTATGTTTTTTTTTTGATGGAGTTATTTCTTGAAATATTACAAAAAGTCTGTTAAGGTGGTGGCCTTTGCATCCTTGCATTTAAATATTAGTAAATATTGAGAGGCTGAAATCAGAGAAACGATGAATTGAGTACCAAAATAATGGATTATTAATGGATACATTAATAATAATAATAATAATAATGCTTACATTGGATTATTTATTAATCAGCAGTGTGAAAAACAACCAAGGCATCCTGGTTACTTCCATCTGGAATCGAACCCCTGCTGGCCGTGTACGTGTACGTGTACGTACCTGAGAGGCGTGCGGAGAATGGTAAAGCTCGGGCATTCGCATCAGTCGATCTGCAGCGACGTCTTTATCGAGAATGCCGTAGACGAGCGGAGGAGCGGAGGTGAAGATCAGGTTGAAGAATATCAGAACCCAGGAGTTGGTCATGACGCTCCCAGAGAAACCGCAGAAGAACTGGTACCAAAACAGCAGGTTGACAAACATCTGGAGGACAAAGGAGGACACTCTTAGGGATAAAAGTCCAAGTAAGGAAAAAGTTCTGGAAGAGATCCCTCACCACATTCTTGTAGATAAAATACAGGATCATGTTAGCAAGACGAGAGAAGCACCAGTGGCCGTGGACCAGCAGCAGCTTCCTCAGGTGTTTGAACCTGGAAATGGCAAAGTCGCTGGCCATCACAGCCTGGAGGAGAAAGACACAACGAGGACAAGGACATCAACGTGTGGAGGAACACAACAAAGGAACGATGAACGAGTTGTGTCCGACAGCAGCTCCTGTGTGGACGTTTACTGTAGATGTCTTCTTTGATCCTTGGTGGTGGTCTATACTGGCCACACATGCTGGCAGTGGGAAGACCTGGGTTCGATTCCCCATTTGGGCAACTCTGTGTGGAGTTAGCATGTTCTCCCCGTGCGTGTGTGGCACAGGTACTGCTAGCATGCTAGCTTCATTGGCCACTCCAAATTGTCCAATTTCTTAGCGCCATGATAGATGGGTCACATGACCATTGACGTTTCAGGAGAAAGGAGGATACCTGCATTCCTTCCTGACCGGATATCCCGATGCCCACGTCAGCCACTTGGATCATGCTGACATCGTTGGCCCCGTCCCCTAGGAGAACCACAGCCCTGCTATGGGATGGATGCTCCAAGACCAGTATGGTGTCGGGTGCCCCGCAGTGGGCTACACTGTGCTTACCCACTGCTAGCGTCATGACGTTGAGCTGGTCCCGGACCAGTCGCACCACTTGGCTCTTCTGCAGCGGAGTGGAGCGGCAGCAGATGACAGCCTTGCAGGAGCTGCTCACCTCCAGAAAGCGGCTCTTTGCTTCTTCTTTGAGGGCCCAAGCAAGCGTCCGACCATCTATGATTAAAATGAATCCTGAGGATGATTCCTCGGGAGTCCTTCTACTCGGGTACGCTTCACGCTGCACTTCCAGTTTGAGCTCCTCCAGAAGTTCAGCGCAGGCTTCCTAAAAGAAGAAAGAGCTGAGGAGCATGAAGCTGAAATATCAACAATGGAGTATTCCACCAGCCTTCTGCACCATCCAAACTTGGTACCTCCAACCTAAACATCTCCTGACCTTGCTTTCACAGTTGGCCGTCAGAAGACGGTCACCGGGACGAATGAGTCCACAGGCATAGGCGACGTTGATGGCCGTCTCCTGTTTGTCTCCAGTCAGGACCCACACTTTGATACCGGCTCTTTGAAGAACATCCATCGTCTCTGGCACGCCCTCCTGCAGTTGGTCCATGATGCCCGTGGTCCCTGGAGATCCAGAGGGACCTTTTAGGTCTACTATGGGTTGCACCATGAGACACCGTGATCTGATCCTCACTATCATTATGCTGGAGCCTATCCCAGCTGGACTCATTTACATTCATACCTATGGACAATTTGGAGTGGCTAATTAACCTAGCATGTTTTTGGAATGTGGGAAAAAAACGGAATGAAACCCGGAGAAAACCCACGCATGCACGGGGAGAACATGCAAACTCCACACAGAGATGTCCAAATGGGGAATCGAACCCATGTCTTCCCATCTCCTGCCTGTGTGGCCTGCATGCTAACCACTGGTCCACCGTGAAGAAGACATCTACAGTAAACTTCCACACAGGAGCTGCTGTCGGACACAACTCGTTCATCGTTCCTTTGTTGTGTTCCTCCACACGTGATGTCCTTGTCCTTGTTGTGGAGCCTATCCCAACTGGACTGATGGCCAGCCAATCACAGGGCACATATAGACAAACAACCATTCACACTCACACTCATACCTATGGACAATTTGGAGTGGCTAATGGATAAGTGGGAGGAAAGAGGGGTACGCAACATCAACGTGATGTCCTCCTACCCAAAAGAGTGAGGTTGGTCTCTAGTCTTTCTGCGGAATCAAACAGCAGCTCGTCTCGGTTGTCAATGCTGCTCTCGGCCAGCGTATGTCTCTGCAGCCACGCCTCATACTCCTCTTCCTCCAGCACCTGGAAACAGGAAGTCACAGCAGCTCAGCATCGTTAGCGTCCACCACAATGTTTCATGAGATAGTGAAAAACCTTACAACCTTACACTTGATGATCAAAACTGCCCCCCCCCCCATTAGATAGTTACCTTTTTAGCAATGCAGAGAGTACGAAGGCCTTCTCGAGCGTAGCCGTCTAAATGCTTCTGGGTTTGTTCTCGAATGTAGTCGGAGTTCTCCGCTGCCTGTTCTGCACCTGAACGTGACAACATAACATCTCATTCATTCTCTACCACTTTTTCCACGCGGGGGTGCTGGAGCCTATCCCAGCTGTCTGAGAGGCGGGGTCCACCCTGGACTGGTGGCCAGCCAATCACAGGGCACATATAGACAAACAACCATTCACACTCACATTTATACCTATGGACAATTTGGAGTGGCTAATTAACCTAGCATGTTTTTGGAATGTGGGAGGAAACCGGAGTACCCGGAGAAAACCCACGCATGCACGGGGAGAACATGCAAACTGAGGGTGGAATTGAACCCTGGTCTCCTAGCTGTGAGGTCTGCGCCACTAGACCACTAGACCGCCGTGCCGCCCACACAACATCTCTTTCATTCATAATTCAGTCATTCCACTAATCCCTCCTTTATTGCTGTTTATACATTTCACACCCGACTGTGATAAGTGAATTTCCGCAAAGTAGGATTCCTTATTAATAAATGGAATACTTTTGTAGCGACAACACAGAAAACCTCTTTTCAACCTTGTAAATATGGATGTAACATTATTAGAGCCCTGTAGGTATCAAGTAACACCCCTATAGTCCCTTTTAAACTCATATATATATATATATATATATATATATATATATATATATACACATTATATATACATAAATAAGACACAATAAGCCACTTAAGACATAAATAAGACTTGTCTTGCTGTTAATGTGTTTTCCGTCGGCTCCAACAGTAGTCTGTGCTCGGGGTTTTTGTGTCTGTTGCGAGATCATTCAAACCTGCAATAAAGGCCTGTTGTTCTGGCAATGAGTCTGGTGCTTGTGTGTCTCCCTGAGTAACCCGTGTAGAATACTACATGTCATTCATGACGTCTTTGAATGATACCGTATTTCCCGGACTATGAGTCGCACTTTTTTTTTCATAGGTTGGCTGTTCCTGTGACTTATACTCCAGAGCAGTGGTCTCAAACACACGGCCCGCGGGCCAAATGTGGCCCGCAGGACACTAGTTTGAGGCCCCCGCCTTGATATGACAGTTTAATGTTTGATATGGATGCTGTATGGTATCATGTACCCAGAAAAAATGATTACGTTTGATTCATGTTCATGTTAAAGGTTAAATAACTGTTAATAGTTATCCTCCCTATCCGTGTGGAAGTGGTAAGTTTTTGGCTGTTTAAGTTTAAAGGAAATAACTTGAAGGCTACCTTTTAGGTCACTAGCTCTCTAGTTTGCGAGTTAGCATGTGTCTCAAGACGTAATGTCTATTTCGGTCATTTTATGTTAGTTTGTAAAATAAATTACCCGCAAAAAAAGCAACTTATACTCCAGTGCGACTTATGTATGTTTTTATCTACCTAATTATGCATTTTTAGCCTTGTGTGACTTATACTCCGGAGTGACTTATAGTCCAGAAAATACAGTAATTCCATAATTAGTATGTTGGTGTAAATGGCTACACATACAACATTAGTTTCATCATGATGGAATGAAAATTATTATGATTATGCAAACCAAAATGCAGCCCAAGAGGTCCCAACTCATCGTGGAAATAATACAAGTGGAAAACACACATTTCAGTAGTGGGTTCAACGCCGCCACCGGCGCCGATGACACGACCGGCTTTTCCCGATTTCAGTAACTAGCCCATGGGCAACATTTACTACAGATGTAGTCATCTAACGTTGCGTTAGTTTATCCGTAATCGTAACGATAACCATAGAAGCAGCAGTCTGCGTCACTGTGGACGTCTGATGTCGGCATACGTTGCTACAAGAGCTTCATATCAGGTGACTGCTGGTGTACGACATTTGCAAAGTGACGTTTATGATGCAGATGATGTGGGCATCCCCTTTGCGACCGCCGTAATGGGCACGCCTGATATCGAACCCTGATGCACCATGAAGCCCCATAAATGACGGTACCCTGCTGTAGTTCTCCAGTACCTTTCGGTGTCTCAGCCAGGTCCATGATGACCGAGTCCGCTCCCTTGGTGTAGACCACCACTTGTCCAGTGACGGGGTGGCGGACCACCACAGACATCCGCTTCCTGTTGGAGTCAAAGGGCAGGACGTGAAGGAGTTGGACGCCCACAGTGCCAAGCCCAGGCAGGTTTACGGTGAGGCTGTCTGCACCCCGCCCCCGCAGCGTGCAGTGGTAGGCTCTGGCGGCATGGACCAGGGCTGCTTCGTCTGGACTCTCAGCCTCATACAGCAGTCCATCATCTGCGTCACGTTCAGCCGTCACGTTCTTGCTATAGTTCTCCACCTGCTCCTCGTGTGGGGAGTCTAACCTACGCCTGCGTTGGGAGGTTTCAACGTTATCCTCGTGGTTTACAGCCTCTGTAGTCCTACCAGGTGGAGGAGAGCATGTGAAGGTGGCCATCTTCTCTCGTGTGAGGACACTATTGGAGCAGCGAGGCTTTTCTCTTATTTCAGAAGGTGCAAGTGTAGGAAAAGCTGACAGAGATGATGAACTGACGCCATGGAACGTCATTTTCATATCTTCTCCAGACGTCTGTGCCTCAGCTACCTGTAAGGATAGAGAAGTTGCCGCCATGACACAATGACTGGACCACCACAATTTGCAGAGGTGCGTTTCTCTCACCGTGTATGGAGGCTGGCTTGGAGAGGAGACCACGACGGTATTGCAGACGGCCAACGCCAGGAAAAAGTCCATGATGGAGGCGGCTTCTTGAAGGGATGTGGTCTCACAAGAGCCAACACCTTGAGGAAGCGGTGGAGAGCGAAGACGGCTCAATTTCTTCACCAGCTCCGGGTCTGGTATCACCTCCTTTGCCTGATGAATGAGATACAGGAGCCATAAGTGTTGACTCGTCATGGACAGAACATGACCAAAGCATCCATGATACGTAGATGGTAGTTGAGCTACCACAGTAGAATATCACATCTCTAGCAAAATGTCCCTTGGAGTTTGAAGATGATAGGAACCATGGAAGCCATTTGTAAAAAAAAAAAAAAAAATCATAGTTCTTTCACAAAAATGTACTAATTCAATACAAAGTCATTATTCATTCACTCCACAGTGAAACCGGTGGTGGTAATGTACATACGTAGCTACAGCAGCCCTGGGGTTAGCTCATTTGCAGCATGGCTCACCCCAATTAAAAACAGCTTTGCGGACAACAAAGTGTGTTTGAGGAGTGTTTGACGAGCGCCGCTTGTAGGGCGGAGGTGGTTTGAAAGTTCCTCTACCTCGACAGGAAGTGTGTGCGGATGCGCTGAGCTGGGGTTGATGCAGGAAGAGTCACCGCCGCAGGCAGATGGGACGTCACTCTTCTCCGCCTCGTACAACTTGAGTCTTCGAGCTGATGACAAGCACATAAAACACGGAAATGTAACCCCCTCATATGTCAAGAAGGGGGGGGGGGCGGGGGGGGCAAAGCTTTCCCAGTGAGGGAATTGTGTAAAGCAACACATGTAGCTATGCTAACATGTTAAGATACTGCATAGTCATCCCTCGCTAGATCAATCCCTTCATTCATTCATTTTCTACCGCTTATCCTCACCAGGGTCTGGGGTGCTGGAGCCTATCCCAGCTGTCTTCAGGCGAGAGGCGGGGTCCACCCTGGACTGGTGGCCAGCCAATCACAGGGCCCTTTGCTCAGCTTTTCAAAGATGAATGAATGATTGCTGTTGACTATGGTCTATCAGTAGTAAAACAATACTACTCATATGTAGTATTGTGGGCGGCATGGCGGACGAGTGGTTAGCACGCAGACCTCACAGCTAGGAGACCAGGGTTCAATTCCACCCTCGGCCATCATCTCTGTGTGGGGAGTTTGCATGTTCTCCCCGTGCATGCGTGGCTTTTCTCCGGGTACTCCGGTTTCCTCCCACATTCCAAAAACATGCTAGGTTAATTGGCCACTCCAAATTGTCCATAGGTATGAATGTGAGTGTGAATGGTTGTTTGTCTATACTATGTGCCCTGTGATTGGCTGGCGACCAGTCCAGGGTGTACCCCGCCTCTCGCCCGAAGACAGCTGGGATAGGCTCCAGCACCCCCGCAACCCTCGTGAGGAAAAAGCGGTGGAAAATGAATGAATGAATGTAGTATTGTGGTCACCAGGCATGGGTAATACTACAGTAAACCTCGGATATATCGGACTCGGATATATCGGAAATTCGCTCACAACGGACAGATAAAAAAGAACCAATTTTTCTGTAATGCATTTCCAATAAAAATTCATTGCATATATCGGATTTTTTATAACGGATTTCGCCTATTTCGGACAAAATCTCCAGTCCCGTTCCAATGCATTTCCATTAAATTTCCCTCGCATATATCGGATGGCCGCATCGTGGCGCT
The DNA here is from genome assembly GCF_030265055.1 of Doryrhamphus excisus. Classification (NCBI taxonomy): domain Eukaryota; kingdom Metazoa; phylum Chordata; class Actinopteri; order Syngnathiformes; family Syngnathidae; genus Doryrhamphus; species Doryrhamphus excisus. Next base: position 11,226,899 of record NC_080472.1, read on the forward strand.
CCGATTCGCCGAATCGTGACAGGCCGCTATACGACGTCATTTGCAGCGTTTGCAGCGTTGCCTGCGTGTCCAGGTACATTGGAAACATAGTCAAGGAAGTGCCTTTTTATAACGGATAAAATCCGATTTACGCATATACCGGATATAAATCCGATATATGCGTAAAACTGACATTTTCCGGTATACGCATATAACGGATTTCGCTAATATCGGACAAAACCAGTGGGAACAATTGAATCCGATATATCCGAGGTTTACTGTACATTGATGACGTGAGACATTACATCACATCAGTCAATCGTCACGTTGGAGATACGACATGACAACTGGGACATCCCGCTGAGGAAACCGGAGGAATGATTTGAGTATTCCGAGCCTTCCGAGGGCTGCAGTGTGTCTTTATGGATGTAAAGCTCTGTGTGGTCTATTTCTATTCATACCCCATCAGGACCGGTTCTGGCAGACTGCTGATGCGTGTCAGTCAAATGTCAGCAAAGTAATCTGCCAATGACGTACGACACACTTTGACACGCCAATAAAGGGTGGCGGCGTAGTTGTCGTCTTTGTACGAATCCCATTGCTTGTACACTAGAGGGGAATTTTAAATAGAAATGTTAAGCGGTACTTACCGTTTTCCGCATGAGGATATTCGATCCCATGAATACTGCAACGGCAAAACACCATCTTGTTCTCAGTGAGAGTTCCAGTCTTATCAGAGAACAAGTACTGGATCTGACCCAGGTTCTCGGTGATGTTGAGAGCCCGACACTGGATCCTGCAGTCCGCATGCTCGTTGTAGAGGGCTTTATCGTTTTGAATGAAGTAGATTTGGCCCAGCTTCACTATTTCGATGGACACGTAGAGAGAGATGGGGATCAGCACCTGGGAACACATGACTATGTTTATTGGCAAGATGGCGGATGGCATACGTGGCTTATTCAGGCGTAGATACATGCTAGATGTATTTTATCCAAAGTTAGATGTTTTGGTTATTATTGGAGATAAATATTGATTGTGGATTGCTGCCCATGTTGTAGTGTAGAGGTTTGCAGTCCGCTCTTTTTAAAACTTGCTACTTTTGGCTGAGCGATCGTCCCCACTGGAAGTTACTATTGTAAAAAGTTACGTCATGTCAGGCGTATCAATAACAATGTAGTTGAAGATGAAGCGTCATTTATAACTCTTCATATTGGATGGTTGGTTGGATGGACAGTTGGGTGGACGGTTGGATGGATGGCTGGGTGGATGGATGGATGGATGGTTGGATGGACGGTTGAATGGATGGTTGGTTGGATGGACGGTTGGATGGATGGCTGGGTGGATGGATGGATGACGATGGGTGGATGGATGGTTGGATGGATGGACGGGCGGATGGTTGGATGGATGGATGGGTGGATGGTTGGATGGGTGGATAGACGGATGGATGGATGGATGGGTGGTTGGTCGGATGGACGGTTGGATGGATGGGTGGTCGGATGGGTGGATAGACGGATGGATGGGCGGATGGTCGGATAGACGGATGGACGGTTGGATGGGTGGATAGACAGATGGATGGATGGGCGGATGGACGGTTGAATGGATGGATGGTCGGATGGACGGTTGGATGGGTGGATGATGATGTTGGGTGGATGGATGGATGGTCGGATGGACGGTTGGATGGGTGGTCGGATGGACGGTTGGATGGGTGGTTGGTCGGATGGACGGTTGGATAGATGGATGGTCGGATGGTCGGTTGGATGGGTGGATAGATGGATGGATGGGTGGTCGGATGGACGGTTGGATGGATGGGTGGTCGGATGGACGGCTGGATGGGTGGATGGTCGGATGGGTGGATAGACGGATGGATGGGTGGTCAGATGGACGGTTGAATGGTTGGGTGGTTGGATGGATGGTCGGATGGACGGTTGGATGGATGGTCGGATGGACGGTTGGATGGATGGGTGGTCGGATGGACGGTTGGATGGGTGGATGGTCGGATGGGTGGATAGACGGATGGACGGTTGGATGGGTGGATAGACGGATGGATGGGTGGTCAGATGGACGGTTGAATGGTTGGATGGACGGTTGGATGGGTGGATAGATGGATGGTCGGATGGACGGTTGGATGGGTGGATGGTCGGATTGACGGTTGGATGGGTGGATGGTCGGATTGACGGTTGGATGGGTAGGGTGGGTGGGTTTATTCATCTCCAAGAGAAATTCCCAATAGCAATGTACAGCAGTATAAATGATTGTTATCATATTGTTTGAACCACATCGGCCCTCGGGGTGTCTGCTGATAAAAAGGAGACAGGTTAAGTCCCCATTGGACCCCCACTTGTTTACAATCTTAGGAAATATTTTAGGAAAGTTTCAAGGTCAACGTTCCTTGCAGGTTTAACTGAACATGCGACTTTGCGTCTCTGCGTGAGACAAAACTAAATAGTGCTTTGAGGAAATGTACCGACATTGTACCTGTAACACGATGATCATGGTCCAGAAGACGTAAAAGCCAGCCAGGGCAGGAGGTGTCTCCTCATCAGTCACAAAGACGGCATTTTGGAGCTTCTTCAGCCAGAGGCCATGACCTGAGGAAGCAGTGGCATATCCACACGGAGCCATCTTAGAAACAGCAACCACCGCCATGACCTTGATGAACGTTGTGTTAAACGTGTCCTTTGCGTGTCAGAGTGGGTACGCACCAACAGCAGCAGTGAGACACATGACGAAGAGCAGCAACACGCACCACAGGACATCGACGTTCAGGCGCTTCTCCAGCTGACTCCATTTATATCTTGGCCCGCTGTTGTTCATCAGAGCTTTGGTTTCATGTCCTGTACCGCATAGGAGGGTAGCATGGACTAGCATGAACTCAGACGTAACCTTTGATGCCGTGCCGTGGTCTTACCAGCATAGACCACGATGCCCACCACGGTCTCTGTAGTACGAATGGTGCAACCTCTCAGCAGCAGGTTGTTGTTGTGCAGGCCGACACGAGTCCCATTGGGGTGCTCCCTGAGGAAGACACACTTTCCAGTTCCAATCCAGCAAATATCACATAAACGCACCAATGCGGACCTCCTTTCTGTTCTTACATGAAACCTCGGAACCTGCCCAGGTCGTTGTTGGGATTCTCACATTCGATACGGCCGTGGAAGCTTTCGGGCGTAAACTCCACTCCCTGGAAAAAAAATAAAATCGAATGATATTATGTGATATTATACACACATAACTGTAAGTGTATGTCATTTACAATTATTTCAATTTGTAATTGAATGTGATATTGATGAAATGACATTAGATGACTTTACACGAACAACACACACACAGTTTGAATAATGAGGTTTCCGACATTTGGGGTTACTTTTGACCAATGAAAACACTGGCCTAATTGCCTGATTGTGACCCTAAAAAAGGGGTGTCCAAAGTGCGGCACGGCTCTTTTATTTTTTATTGGCCCAGTACATTCTGATGGAACAATGGACAAATCTGCAGTAATTAAAAAAAAATAAAGCTAAAATATTTAGACAAAAAGTTGCAATTTTACGAAAATAATGTAATATTTTAAGGAAGAATGGTGAAATATTAAATACATAATATGAAAGAAAAAGAAGTCATAATAGTCATGATGTGCTATATATATCACTATATTGACAGTTTCTATGGTAACCATTATGTCATTGTATGGTCATATCACCTTGTACTTCGGTACGGGACAAAAAATTACAAAATTTTAAAATTAAAAAAAAAAAACAGTGGAATGTTTTATCAGAGCTTTTCTTGTATAAAATCGGAACCAAAGCAAAGTTTATTCATTTTTCTGTTTTTAAATGCATTTTTTGGGGTTTTTTTTTGGAAAACCTGATGCGGCACAGCCTCGCCCAGACCCTAGCTCCAGTGGCCTAGGTAAATTGAGTTTGAGACCCCTGATGTACAGTATGCAGGAAGTGAACAAATTCCAACATTAAAAAAGGGGTGTCCAAAGTGCGGCACGGCTGTTTTATTTTTTATTGGCCTAGTACATTCTGATGGAACAGTGGAAAAATCTGCAGTAATTAAAAAAAATAAAGCTAATAATTTAGCAATTTTAGCAATTTTACTAGAATAATGTAATATTTTGAGGAAAAATGTCATTTTTGGTGAAATATTAAATACATAATATGAAAGAAAAAGAACTCATAATAGTCATGATGTGCTATATATATCACTATGTTGACAGTTACTATGGTAACCATTATGTCATTGTATGGTCATATCACCTCGTACGGGAAAAAAAATTACAAAAAAAAAACCTTAAACTGTATTATGGAAAGCAGGAAGTGAACTAATGTAACAGTTAGTGATTATAAAAGTACCAGATGGAGGGGTAGGATTTAATAAGCTTTGCTTCTTCCTACTCCTTTTGGACATGTGGAACTGGGAACTGATTATGGGATGCACTCAATTGGAATCTGATGCATGTTCAAATGAAATTAAACCATTACCATAATATGATAAGAAACAAAACAAGTTCTAATTTTGGGAATTTTGGGTGTTTCGGCAATGTCAAAATATTTTGTGGGAATAATTTTATAATTATGAGATTTTGCAAGAAAGTTAAAATGAAAATTAAAAACAAATCTGAACTGGGAAAAAAAACAAAAATCAAAATATGCCATGAACAATAAGAAAAAAGCTCCTCACATGAAGCGTACCTGCAGTGGAAGGCCTGAAACCACCTGCCTCTGTTTCAGGTTGGTCTCTCCATCCAGGTTGGCCGTCTCAATGTAACATACGCCGCGAGCGTCGGAGGAGTGCAGCAGCAAAATGTCAGCAGGGATGATGTCATTGCAGGACAGACGAACGAAGTCCCCGACTTGAACGTTTTTCCAGCATCTCTCCATGTAGGCTTGCTTCTTGCTATAACGTGACCACAGATTACATGACTGAATAAGACACAGGGTTCAAAGCGTGACACAAAGTTAGGTTTTTCACAAAGAAGGCCAAATGTTCCCAAAGAGGAGACTGAACCACGGAAGAAGGTCTCAGGTTCTCCTTGGCACCATCTCTCACCAGTACTCCTGCTAGCTAAAGACTGGGATGGACGCATGACGCCAAAAGCGGCATCTGTCCTGCAACCAATGTGGACCGCATGGCTAATCGCTAGACGTGTACCAAACCCAAAGTCCCACAGCAAAAACCCTGATTACAAATACAGGAACCGTTCCAGCCCTGCTAGATACCGACTCAAATGTGAATAAGAAGACTTAGTAGAAGAACCGACCTGCGGTAAACATAGCAGATAAGTTAATCAGGTGATCAAATCTAAACCTGCGGTAGTCTTCCCAAGTATCTTTGAGCACCAGCTGAATAGGAACCACAGCGATCTCTGTCTGGAAGGCTTCCACCAACGCCACAAAGCAAACATTGGCAAAGCGATGGAGATGCTCCAACTCGTTTTGGGGTAAGAAGGAGAGGAAGGAGAACTTTGTTGCTTTTGTATAACTTGATTTCGTTTCTCGGCCGGTTGAAGATGAAGGAGAAGCTCCAAGCCATCCATTCAGTCCCGTTCAGTCCACTGCACCAGGGCATGGAGAACCGCCTGAAGGTTTCCGTTTTCAAATGAGAAGCTTTGTTCTGAAGCCGCTTTGATACGATTTCTAACCAACGTGAAATGTGAACATCTGGATGAGGGGCCGCGTTGGCCCACGACAGGCAAGGTGGTGACACAAAGCTAATAGTCGGCTCAGCTCATGAAGGAAATCTCTGCCACTCCTTTCAAAGCCACACATTCGGCAAACAAGGACAAGGTTCATGTTTTACAACTCAGCATAAAGACGGAAGATTGATGAAGATTGTGATGGAGTATCTTGTGGACATATAAACTTTGGACAATCCACCAGGGAGTTCAGCGTTCGGTCCAATTTGCCTCATTTATTGTCCCCTGGTAGAGCCACCACCTGCGGGGGCAGGGTGCCCTGGGCGAGGTTGAGACTATATCTAGTCGGACTCACCTTGACCTAGAGTTTGGGTTCTGGAACCAAACTCCTCAAGAGGGGCTGGACCTTGTTCTACTCTGGAAGGGGTGTTATACCAAATCAAATCAACTTTATTTGTATAGCACTTTTCCTGCAAAGACATGCAACACAAAGTGCTTTACAGAATTAAAAACAATTACCACAATTAAAAGGAAAAAACAAATACAGTAAACCTCGGATATATCGGACTCGGATATATCGGAAATTCGCTCACAACGGACAGATAAAAAAGAACAGATTTTTCTGTAATGCATTTCCAATAAAAATTCATTGCATATATCGGATTTTTTATAACGGATTTCGCCTATTTCGGACAAAATCTCCAGTCCCGTTCCAATGCATTTCCATTAAATTTCCCTCACATATATCCGATGGCCGCATCGTGGTGCTCCGATTCGCCGAATCGTGACAGGCCGCTATACAACGTCATTTGCAGCGTTTGCAGCGTTGCCTGCGCGTCCAGGTACATTGGAAACATAGTCAGGCACCGTTTAAGCACCGGTAGCGCTTCAAAAGTACGTTGCAGGTCTGCACTGGTCACTGAAAGGGACTTGAACTCACCCACAATACACTTGCACCACTTTGTTGTTGATGTTTTTGTCAAAGAGGTAGCGCCTGTAGTCTTCCAAGGCATCTTTAACAGCGATGACGGCAAGAACCACCAGCAAAGGAATCATGGTAATTTCCTTCTGGAAGGCTTCAACAACCGGGACCCAGTTCAGCAAGGCCAGGAACAGGAAGTAGAGGTTGGCCGCTCTGCAAAAAAGGCCATAGCAACATATGAAATCTGGTTACTTCATATAAATATAAATGCAATAAACACCAGCTTTAACCGTATCAGCAAAAGTCAGTTCCTCACATGTGACATTTTTTGTTGTTTGTTGACATTGTTTTCCTCCATTTCTGCATATTTCATGGGGACAGATATACAATGTTGTCCCTTGAAAAGCTACATAATGCAATGTGATGGGTGAACTCATGTTTGGGACATTGTGTACAGTATGTACAGCAGGGGTCTCAAACACGCGGCCCGACACTAGTTTGAGGCCCTCGCCTTGATATGAAAGTTTAATGTTCGTGCGGCCCGCGCAAGTTTGATATGGATGCTGTATGGTATCATGTACCCAGAAAAAATTATTACGTTTGATTCATGTTCATGTTAAAGGTTAAATAACTGTTAATAGTTATCCTCCCTATCCGTGTGGAAGTGGTAAGTTTTTGGCTATTTAAGTTTAAAGGAAATAACTTGGAGGCTACCGTTTAGGTCGCTAGCTCTCTAGTTTGCGAGTTAGCATGTTTCTCAAGACCCTGCAGTTGCGCAATATGTTGTAAATAAAAAGAGTATAAATGTGACTATAGTCGTGTTTTGTCATGTCTACAGGGCTCTAATAATGCTTTGTTCATTTTAATCTGAAAAAAATCATTTGTCTACCCACCAACTATATGTGGTTTCTTAACTTTTTATTATTTGCCCTTTTATTATTATTATTATATTTATTTATTTATTTATTACTGAATGATTGATTGATTTTCTTTATTCTTGATCTTATTTTGTGTAGAAAAATAAAAATGAAGACATTTGAGAACAGTGGAATGTTTTATCAGAGCTTTTCTTGTAGAAAATCGGAACCAAAGCGTAGTTTGCCCACCCCTGGCCTAGTACATTCTGATGGAACAATGGAAAGATCTGCAGTAATAAAAAAAAATAAAGCTAATAATTTAGCAATTTTACTAGAATAATGTAATATTTTGAGGAAAAATTTCATTTTTGGTGAAATATTAAATACATAATATGAAAGAAAAAGAACTCATAATAGTCATGATGTGCTATATATGTCACTATATTGACAGTTACTATGGTAACCATCATGTCATTGTATGGTCATATCACCTCGTACGGGACAAAAAATTACAACAACCTTAAACTGTATTATGGAAAGCAGGAAGTGAACAAATGTAACAGTTACTGATTGTAAAAGTACCAGATGGAGAGGTAGGATTTAATAAGCTTTGCTTCTTCCTACTCCTTTTGGACATGTGGAACTGGGAACTAATTATGGGATGCACTCAATTGTAATCTGATGCATGTTCAAATGAAATTAAACCATTACCATTACCATTACCATTACCATTTCTGCATATTTCATGGGAACAGCTATACAGTGTTGTCCCTTGAAAAGCTACATAATGCAATGTGATGGGTGAACTCACGTTTGTGACATTGTGTACAGTATGTGTACAGTACGTACAACGACATGTCATCACCTTTAAAGTCAGACATTTACAAGGAGATGTATTCACCACGCACCCGTCCTTGCACCCCTTAAAAAGCTTGCAGTCTTACCTGCGAAACTGCTGAAACAAGTTCAAGGGGATGAAGGTCAATATGCTGTACTTGGTAGTGCAGATGGCGTTGCCCTGGTAACCTCTGGCCATGTCTTTGACCTCGTGCTGCCGGTGGCCCTGGCCAGCCAAAATGCTTCTTCTCGTCTCTCTCCATTTCTGCAGCGGGATGTGGGAATCCAGTGAACCTTTGGTGTGCAGGTCGTCATGGGTCGAGTACCGACCTCGGCCCGGTTCTCGTGCTAAGAGCTGCCAACATCGACGCTGCACAGAGTGGAGGCGTTCCATCCGTGCAGCAGGTTGGCTTCTATTCTTCATCCACTCTCCGTCCACTCTGGACTTCAATTAGGTCCTCTTCCTGTGACATAAGAAAAGTCATGTATTGCATCACATGTACAAACCGGCCAATCATTGGCCATCTGAGAGGAGTCAGTGAGGAAATTACAGCTTTTTTTATTGACAGGAGCTTCTCCAGGTCCAAGGGCAGTGGTCCTGTACATTTCGGACATGTTTCGCTCCACATAGAGCGGCGAGGCCGCTTCCTCCACAATGAACATAAATCCAAAGAAATGGGTTTCAAATTCTGGCAGGACTGTGTAAAATTATAGAAAATGTAAACCTGTTCAATTGTTAAAATCTGTCTGTTTAAAAATTATTTTGAGAGAATTTTGCAGCTACACTTTATTAAAATGTAGTTTACATTTTATTTATTTCTATTCTTATTTTCTATTTTATTTATATCAAACAATAAATACAAGGATGAAGAGTCTTGAACCAGTCATGATGTGCTATATATATCACTATATTGACACTTACTATGGTACCCATTATGGCATTGGATGCTCATATCACCGAGTACTTCGGTACGAGGTGCATTATAAAAAAAAACAAAACCTTAAACTGTATTATGGAAAGCAGGAAGTGAACAAATGTAACAGTTAGTGATTGTAAAAGTACCAGATGGAGGGGTAGGATTTAATAAGCTTTGCTTCTTCCTACTCCTTTTGGACATGTGGAACTGGGAACTGATTATGGGATGCACTCAATTGTGATCTGATGCATGTTCAAATGAAATTAAACCATTATCATTACCATATTTTTTAAAGGCAAGCATTTCTTTTGCTTGAATAGAAAATAATATACAAAAATGTAACACATATGTATCACACACTTAATAAATCATAACCCACCCATGTTGACAGCTATATGAGGAATTCATCTCCTTGACTTGAATGAATTAAGTCATTTAAAGACATGCGGTGTTAAAGAAATACAAATGTAAACAGTTGTTTACCAGCATCAATGCAAGCCAAGGAATGAATAATAAGATACCGTATATCGTGGTACCGTGTATCGAAGACGTTGCTGTCGTGTCATGGCAGACTTACCCTGCTTTTAACGTCCATTCGAAGCTTGATTCCTAGAAGTAAGACCGCCGTGAGAGAACTCATTTGGGTCCAACAATCCCTAGGAACAAGTCTTGTTACCTGTACCAGACCAGACGGTCCGCTCCTAGCATACCGAACAGCACCACAACCGTCGGCGTATTGTTTGGTCCCCCGCAAGATGCACCCTTCCGCTTCTGAGGGACCTGGCGGCTAAAAGCAGCCTTTCATTGCCAAACGCTACCGGCCGCTAGCGTGTGTACAGTGCGGGGAAAGTTTCAGTTAAAATATGATGGAAATGATCCTTTACATCACTAATCCCTTTGGTATCTTGTATTCTCATTCAGTATTGCAATGTCTCGTGTCCAGTCACGTGACCTGCCGCGGCTGTGTGTCAGCTGATGAGAAAGCGGAAGTGGAGGAGCGAGAACCCGGGAGTAAAATATGGTGATAAAACTAGCTAGGTTGCCTGCTACAGAGTGCCTTCAAGTACGTATGTAGTATTTACAGTGTTTACACTACATTTATATGCATGTTATGGTGACTAAATGGAGCTCCTTTATATCCGATCGTATAGTGTTAGTGTATGGCCTATATAGCCATATATAGCCACTATAGCCATATATTGTTATGGTGTCTTGATATGATGAAAGCCATGTAAATACAGTTTAAGTTGAACACTACTACGCTAAACTAAGGAGACGTACTATGCGAGTTTAGTGGGTTAGAAAGTGTGTAGAATGTAAAGCCAGGCTTGCCACTTCTTTTGAAGCAGCTCTATCACCATGGCAACACGGGCCAAACTGGGCCATATAATTGACTGGTTCATCTCACTGGTGATGGAGTCGCCATTTGTTGACATCTTGGTGGACATGTTAGCACGAAACAAAGAATAATTTGGGCAGCGTTACAATTCGAGTGGCGACTAATTTGCTAGAGAATACATTGGTTCACTTTTGAGTACTTTTGTAGTACTCTGTACTCTGTAAAGTAACCTGCCCGTCTTATATTTTAGTATTTGCTAGTTGAATAAACACTGAGGTATCGATCAACTACAACAAAACACTTCTTTATTCTAACAATAAACCAAGATAAATGGTTTGTCCCCCGAAATCAACATTTAGAAAGTTATAAGATGTCATAGCTGCACAATGTTGAGTGTTCATAATTCAAAATAGTGGAGTTAGTATAATAATCACATTTACACTCTCAGTATTTGGCGGCGATATTTATGCTTTTGGTGGTGATAACTTTTGGGAAGGCGACACGGTGGTCGAGTGGTTAGTGCGCAGACCTCACAGCTAGGAGACCAGGGTTCAATTCCACCCTCGGCCATCTCTGTGTGGAGTTTGCATGTTCTCCCCGTGCATGCGTGGGTTTTCTCCGGGTACTCCGGTTTCCTCCCACATTCCAAAAACATGCTAGGTTAATTAGCCATAGGTATGAATGTGAGTGTGAATGGTTGTTTGTCTATATGTGCCCTGGGATTGGCTGGCCACCAGTCCAGGGTGTACCCCGCCTGAAGACAGCTGGGATAGGCTCCAGCACCCTCGTGACGATAAGCGGTAGAAAATGAATGAATGAACTTTTGTCAATTTCTCATAACTGTGCAACAGGGTTAACACGAGTGTTAAGATAGCTATAGGGCTGTTATTTCATGTCTAGAGGGCTCTAATGGTGTTAAAAACTGTGTTTAGAAGATTGTACGCAAGTTGATTATCCCGAAGCAGCAAATAGAACCGCATTTGTTCCGTGTCTGTGCAGCTGTGTCATCGGGTGGTGGATGGACTCTGTGGGCAGGAGCCCCCTCGCAGGGGGGACTACGCCGCCACGTGGAGCCTGGAGGAATGGCAGGATCTCCTCAACTCTTTGTCAGCAGTCTTCCGCCGGGCAGTCGGCAACAACAGCTCAGATGAGGAGGTGAGACGGCAAAGTAATGGCACGCTGAGCAGATGCCGACCGGTGAGACCGCCAACGTTTAGTCCTTCTCCTGCTCGTTTTCAGGTACTCGCCGCGCTGCCAGAGATGAGCAGGAGTCATTCAGAGGCTGTGCTCCACGTGCTTAAAGCCAGAAAGGAAGACATTCGGCACGCTCTGCTTGATGGAACTAACTCCATCACTTCTGCTACGCTACAAGACTTTGACTGGCAGCTTAAGGTGAAGTAGCTTTGTAAGGGAACATTCTCACAAGAAATACGTTCCTTCCTGTTTGTTCTCCTTTGAAAGCATTTCCCCCCCAATAATCAATGTAAAGCAAACTAATGTGTCTCAGCATCAAACCATCACCAACATAAGGCGAACACCTTTTACCTCCACTGCGGAACTCAAACATCTCCTTTCATGTGCCGTTTGGTGTTCTTGCCCCCAGTTGGCGCTGTCCAGTGACAAGATCTCGTCTCTTCAGACTCCCCTGCTCAGCCTCAGTCTGGACATAAGAGAGAACGGGACCTTCAAGCCCATCACCGTGGAGACAAACAAAGAGGAGCTTACTACACTGATTAGTTCACTAGAGGCGGCTAATAAGGTACGCAAATACTCCATTCCACATTGGCCCTCTCCAGCAGGGGTCCCTGCTCAATAACTCACCCGCTGAATCAGTGGAAGCCTGAGCTTGTGGAGTGGATTTATCATTACGAAAATCATCACTGATCACCATTATTGATCACTTTGGGACGTTAACAGATTGTTTCTGTATCTTCACAGGTGGTCCTACAATTGACAAACACTGAAAATATTGTAGAGCACTGATCCTCCTCACACGTCCGACGTGGAACATCAGTCAAGGGAGAGAACCTGACTCACGAGCTGAGGAATGAACATCTAGAGGTCCAGTTTAGCAAATAAGCTAGGTACATTTAAATACCGTGGCTGTCCGTGTCCAGACTCATGGGAAGATGTTGCCTTGCTGACAGTCGGGTGAGAGGTCAGGGCTCTTGGTATTTGCTTGTCAAGAAATACATGTTTAATACATGTTTGCAATATACATTCCCCCTTCAATAAATATTGTGCTATGAAAAAAATCATCAATCATCTTTAGTTTTGTTGATCATTAATATCACCTGCTTTGGTGTCTCGGCCCTCCATGGCATGAGTTAGACCAACTTGTTTTTTTGTGAATCTACGGTGTAGATATTCTGTAATTCCTGAACAAACCACCAAGGTCAAATAGATAAGCTCTCTTCTCACGGTACAAGGAAAACAGTTCCAGACTTATTGTGGACTCTACCAGGTCCCTGCCCAAGGACCAGTATGTGTACCTGACATTACATGATGTTAAAATCACGGCAAAACTCCTCTTCTATTCAGACTTCATTCTGCAGCGTGTATTCATGCAGCTTGCTCTTAATTAATCTTTATTTTGGAGTAATGGTAACATTTTCTAATATTAATATAGATATACATAACAGGTTTTGAAGCAAAACCAAGAAAGGAAAAAAAAAATCTGTATATTTCTTTTGGAAAATAAATATATTTATACACCGTATTAAAAATACCTTTATAACCATCATTGACATTTGCTGACATAGTCCTCTTTGAATTTTTTTTTCTTTTCTATCCCCTCCTGCTCTGATCCAGCCGCTCCAAATAATACTCCATACGCCAGGGAAGGTGTAGCTTACACTTTTCCCAGGCAGAGCAAATCTGATTAGCATGTAGGAGCATTTGGATCAATAATAATAATAATAATAATACTATTAAAGGCTGTCTTCTGTGAACATGCACTAAGAGAGATGACAAAAAACAAGTTTGCAGCTCCGCCCATTTGTACATAATTTCCTTACTATAATATTTATCTTTTGGTTGGGTGTACAGAGCCATAATTATTCATAAATGAACATGTATATACATTATATACATACATACTGTATAATTCATTGTATTTACATAATAAATGTATAATCATAGAAGGTCATAGCTGCCCAATAGACGTCCAAAGGCGGACTTACTGGACGTAGTAAAGCCAATAGACCAGGTTAAAAAAGGTAAATGTGATTGGAAAAACCACCCGTGACCATTTGTCTATGGCATTGACATCCATGAGATCAGGGATCTTGACTTTGAGCTGCGAGGCCCTCCTCCGCAGTTGGCCCCTGTGGCCCCTGTGGCCCACTGGCCTGTCCAGGGCCGGCCGGCCGTACAGGTTTCGGCCGGCCATGGGCTTGCGATATTGTATGCTGGCGCTGTCGTAAGAGAACATGGTGGCCCGGGGGTCGTTCAGGGCGCCAATTATGTCACCTCCGCCAATCTCACCCGTCAGGTTTGTCAGAAGGATGTTTCCGTGAGCATCAACCTGGAGATGAAAATCCGCGTCACTGTTTCTGCTGAAGACTATTATTTTGATATATTATACAATATTATTCTGTTTAAAAGCAACTTTGGATGGAAAGGATGAGGGACTTGCACTCTTTCTCCAGATCCATTCCAATCTTCTTCTATCCTTTCTTGTTATAGTCGGAGCTTCGTACGCATACGTGGCTTAACCCTTAGATGCATAAGTGGGTCAAAAATGACCCGGTCAGGTTGTTTTCTTGAAATATCTTCGTAATGAAAAAATTGTATCATTTCATATTCCAGGTATTCCTCAAAAAACATCTTTTTGATATCATGCCATTCACATTTTTAACATATCTTTTATACATTTTAAGTAATGTTTGTTTTTGTGTTACTACCCCAACCTTCCATAAGTGGGTCAAAAATGACCTGGTCATGTTGTTTTCTTGAAATATCTTTGTAATGAAAATTTTTTATCATTTCATATTCCAGGTATTCCTCAAAAAACATGTTTTTGATATCATGCCGTTCACATTTTTAATTTACGTTTCATACATTTTAAGACATTTTTGTTTTTGTGTTACTACCCCAACCTTCCATAAGTGGGTCAAAAATGACCCGGTCAGGTTGTTTTCTTGAAATATCTTCGTCATGAAAAATTGTTATCATTTCATATTCCAGGTATTCCTCAAAAAACATGTTTTTGATATCATGCCATTCACATTTTTAACTTACCTTTTATACATTTTAAGACATTTTTGTTTTTGTGTTACTACCCCAACCTTCCATAAGTGGGTCAAAAATGACCCGGTCAGGTTGTTTTCTTGAAATATCTTCGTAATGATTTTTTTTTTTAATCATTTCATATTCCAGGTATTCCTCAAAAAACATGTTTTTGATATCATGCCGTTCACATTTTTAATTTATCTTTTATAAATTTTAAGACATTTTTCTTTTTGTGTTACTACCCCAACCTTCCATAAGTGGGTCAAAAATGACCCGGTCAGGTTGTTTTCTTGAAATATCTTTATAATGAAAAATTGTTATCATTTCATATTCCAGGTATTCCTCAAAAAACATGTTTTTGATATCATGCCATTCACATTTTTAACTTATCTTTTATACATTTTAAGAAATGTGTGTTTTTGTGTTACTACCCCAACCTTCCACAAGTGGGTCAAAAATGACCCGGTCAGGTTGTTTTCTTGAAATATCTTCGTCATGAAAATTTTTTATCATTTCATATTCCAGGTATTCCTCAAAAAACATGTTTTTGATATCATGCCGTTCACATTTTTAATTTACGTTTCATACATTTTAAGACATTTTTGTTTTTGTGTTACTACCCCAACCTTCCATAAGTGGGTCAAAAATGACCCGGTCAGGTTGTTTTCTTGAAATATCTTCGTCATGAAAAATTGTTATCATTTCATATTCCAGGTATTCCTCAAAAAACATGTTTTTGATATCATGCCGTTCACATTTTCAACTTACGTTTTATACATTTTAAGAAATTTTTCTTTTTGTGTTACTACCCCAACCTTCCATAAGTGGGTCAAAAATGACCCGGTCAGGTTGTTTTCTTGAAATATCTTTATAATGAAAAATTGTTATCATTTCATATTCCAGGTATTCCTCAAAAAACATGTTTTTGATATCATGCCGTTCACATTTTTAACTTACCTTTTATACATTTTAAGAAATGTTTGTTTTCGTGTTACTACCCCAACCTTCCACAAGTGGGTCAAAAATGACCCGGTCAGGTTGTTTTCTTGAAATATCTTCGTCATGAAAAATTGTTATCATTTCATATTCCAGGTATTCCTCAAAAAACATATTTTTGATACCATGCCATTCACATTTTTAACTTACCTTTATGCAACACACAATGGATCCTCCCATTTTCTATTGTTGTACGGGGTCATTTTCTTTTTCAAAAATGTAAAAAAGTGAAAAATGAAGATGTTTCTAACATGAAATCATTCTTGTGTGGTCCTAAATATAATACTAAATATCATACAAGTGATTATTCCTAACCAAAATGGCAAAATTGGCATAAAAAGGCATTGATTCTAGTATGGGTGATTTTTGACCCACTTATGGAAGAGTGTAGGGTCCAGTCACTCGTGCATCTAAGGGTTAATATAGACGTAGGGTTAATATACAGTGCATCCGGAAAGTATTCACAGCGCTTCACTTTTTCTACATTTTGTCATGTTACAGCCTCATTCCAAACTGCATTAAATTAATCTCTTACCTCAAAATTCTACACAAAATACTCCATTATGACAATGTGAAAAAAGTTTTTTTTGACATGTTTTGAATTTATTAAAAATAGAAAACAAAAAAAATCACATTTACATAAGTATTCACAGCCTTTGCTTAATACTTTGTTGATCCACCTTTGGTAGCAATTACAGCCTCAAGTCTTTTTGAATATGATCCCACAAGTTTAGCACACCTATCTTTAGGCAGTTTTGCTCATTCTTCTTTGCAATAAGTCTCAAGCTCCATCAGGTTGGATGGGAGACGTCTGTGCACAGCCATTTTCAGATCTCTCCAGAGATGTTCCATCGGATTCAAGTCTGGACTCTGGCTGGGCCACTCCAGGACATTCACGGAGTGGTTCTGAAGCCAATCTTTTGAGATCTTGGCTGTGTGCTTCGGGTCGTTGACCTCAGGCTGGGGCGAAGGTTCATTTTTCAGCAGGACAAGAGCGCTCTGGAGCAGGTTTTCATCCAGGATATCTCTATATATTGCTGCATTCATTTTTCCTTCTATCCTGACTAGTCTGCCAGTTCCTGCTGCTGAAAAACATCCCCACAGCATGATGCTGCCACCACCATGCTTCACTGTAGGGATGGTATTGGCCTGGTGATGAGCAGTGCCTGGTTTCCTCCAAACATGGCGCCTGGCATTCACACCAAAGAGTTCAATCTTTGTCTCATCAGACCAGAGAATTTTGTTTCTCATGGTCTGAGAGTCATTCAGGTGCTTTTTGGCAAATTCCAGGCGGGCTGCCATGTTCCTTTTACTAAGGAGTGGCTTTCGTCTGGCCACTCTACCATACAGGCCTGATTGGTGGATTGCTGCAGAGATGGTTGTCCTTCTGGAAGGCTCTCCTCTCTCCACAGAGGAACGCTGGAGCTCTGACAGAGTGACCATCGGGGCCTTGGTCACCTCCCTGACTAAGGCCCTTCTTCCCCGATCGCTCAGTTTAGAAGGCCGGCCAGCTCTAGGAAGAGTCCTGGTGGTTCCAAACGTCTTCCATTTACGAATAATGGAGGCCAGTGTGCTCATTGGGACCTTCAAAGCAGCAGAAATGTTTCTGTATCCTTCCCCAGATTTGTGCCTCAAGACAATCCTGTCTCGCAGGTCTACAGACAGTTCTTTTGACTTCATGCTTGGTGTTTGTGCTCTGACATGCACAGTCAACTGTGGGACCTTATATAGACAGGTGTGTGCCTTTCCAAATCATGTCCAATCAACTGAATTTACTGCAGGTGGACTCCAATTAAGCTGGAGAAAGATCTCAAGGATGATCAGTGGAAAAAAGATGCACCTGAGCTCAATTTTGAGCTTCATGGCAAAGGCTGTGAATACTTATGTAAATGTGATTTCTTAGTTTTCTATTTTTAATAAATTCAAAAAAAGTCAAAAAAAAAAACTTTTTCACATTGTAATAATGGAGTATTTTGTGTAGAATTTTGAGGTAAGAGATTAAATTAATACAATTTGGAATGAGGCTGTAACATGACAAAATGTGGAAAAAGTGAAGCGCTGTGAATACTTTCCGGATGCACTGTACATTTACAGTTTTCACATTTGCAACTCAACTATGCATGCGCAAACATGCGTTGAAATTTCCCTACGTGCAACACGGCGCGATGCCTTTTTGACTTCCTGGTTGCTGTGTGGTCAATTTCAATGAAAGAGATACAGACTGAGTTCTTATAAAATGGACTTCTTCCACCTTAAAACCGCATCAAAAATACTCTCTTCTATTGTAGAGTTGCACCATCACCTCTCTGTGCCTCTGGCGTGATAAAACCTAAAAGACGTATAAATAAACTTTGGTAGCCAATGAGTTAAGATCCAATGAAATGATGTTGAATGAGTGATGCCAGGTTTTAAGTAAGATGCCATCAATCCGCCCCCACCTGCACGTTGCTGCTCTCCAGCCTGCTCTTGTTGTCAATCTTGGATTTTGCTGCCTTTTCCGCCATCTTCTTCTGCAAGTGAGGACCTCGGCCGAAGAAAATGTAGTTGACAAAGGCGTACTCCAGCAGAGCCAGGAAAACAAAGACAAAGCAGCCCATCAGGTAGATGTCAATTGCCTTGACGTAGGGAATCTTGGGGAGCGTCTCCCTCAGGTGAGTATTGATTGTGGTCATGGTCAGTACAGTCGTTATACCTGCAGGAAAAAAAGGGGGGGGGGGGCACCATCAGGGACTTTAGAAAAGGATGTCAGCAGTTGTGGCAATAAATGAAAAACATAAAACGACTTGGATTTTGTGTAACTGTTGTGCTTTAACCGAAAGGATTCAAAAAGTCAACTAGGAAAATATGACCGACAAAAGGGCTCACTCAATTCCTGCCATTGTTCTATGGAACAAACGCACCAAGGTGCTGAAAGCAATGCACAGAGTGAACTCTCTTTCTGCCTGTTTGGATGCAGGAGATGAGGAAAACAGGCACTCGGGCACATGGCAACATTATGGAATTATTATTGTTCATCAATTATGTCATGAATTTGTTCATCTATCGTCATCCCAGATCGAGTGGCCAACAGACATTTATGTTCTGGTCCTGTGAGATCTTGGTGATGACTAAGAGAAAACATCACTGACCCAAAGCGACTCTGGCAGCTGAGGCGTCGTAGTTGATCCAGAAGGAGACCCAGGACAAGATGGTGATCAGGGTGGAGGGCATGTAGGTCTGCAGGATGAAATATCCGATGTTTCGTTTCAGCTTGAAGCTCAGCGAAAGTCGTGGATATGAGCCTGTGAAGACACCAGGTCACAGGGTGATTACATAGAATAAATATACGCCTTATTTATGATTGACATGAAAAAGTCCCCCCGGTGTTTGTTAGTTTGAGGACAACAAGATCCTCCTCTACTGCACATCCATACTGTGTAACTATCCCCAGGTCTCGCACACATCTTCACCAATCCTCTTACGTACCAAGAGCATGCCGTCTATGGAACTCGCTGCCAGCTCACACCTTTCAAATATGGATATATTCAAGAAAAATATTAACCAGCATTTAGTTGCTATTTTGACTTAAAATAATTAGTATTATTTCGTTCCTTAAATGGAAATTAACTTTAGCTTAGTGGACCGCTTTTCATCAATTCTCTGATGGCAACACCAGGTCCCATAGTTATTGTAAAAAAAAAAAAAAAAAAAGTATTAGGTCGAAATTAGATTAGCCCCCTCATCCAGCATACATGGTCCCCCGCCCCTTCATCCAGCATACATGGTCCCCCGCCCCCTCATCCAGCAAACATGGTCCCCCGACCCTGATCGAGCATACATGGTCCCCCGTCCGCCTCATCCAGCATACATGGTCCCCCGCCCCCTCATCCAGCATACATGGTCCCCCGCCCCCTCATCCAGCATACATGGTCCCCCGCCCCCTCATCCAGCATACATGGTCCCCATCCCCCCTCATCCAGCATACATGGTCCCCAGCCCCCCTCATCCAGCATACATGGTCCCCTGCCCCCCTCATCCAGCATACATGGTCCCCCGCCCCCTCATCCAGCATACATGGTCCCCCGCCCCCTCATCCAGCATACATGGTCCCCCGCCCGCCTCATCCAGCATACATGGTCCCCCGCCCCCTCATCCAGCATACATGGTCCCCCGCCCCCTCATCCAGCATACATGGTCCCCCGCCCCCACATCCAGCATACATGGTCCCCCGCCCCTTCATACAGCATACATGGTCCCCCGCCCCCTCATCCAGCATACATGGTCTCCTGCCCCCCTCATCCACCATACATGGTCCCCCGCCCCCTCATCCAGCATACATGGTCGCCCGCCCCCTCATCCAGCATACATGGTCCCCCGACCCTGATCCAGCATACATGGTCCCCCGCCCCCTCATCCAGCATACATGGTCCCCTGCCCCCCTCATCCAGCATACAAGGTCCCCTGCCCCCCTCATCCAGCATACATGGTCCCCCGCCCCCTCATACAGCATACATGGTCCCCCGACCCTGATCCAGCATACATGGTCCCCCGCCCCCTCATCCAGCATACATGGTCCCCCGCCCCCTCATCCAGCATACATGGTCCCCCGACCCTGATCCAGCATACATGGTCCCCCGCCCCCTCATCCAGCATACATGGTCCCCTGCCCCCCTCATCCAGCATACATGGTCCCCTGGCCCCTCATACAGCATACATGGTCCCCCGACCCTGATCCAGCATACATGGTCCCCCGCCCCCTCATCCACCATACATGGTCCCCCGCCCCCTCATCCACCATACATGGTCCCCCGCCCCCCTCATCCAGCATACATGGTCCCCCACCCCCTCATACAGCATACATGGTCCCCCGCCCCCTCATACAGCATACATGGTCCCCCGCCCCCTCATCCACCATACATGGTCCCCCGCCCCCTCATCCAGCATACATGGTCCCCCGCCCCCTCATACAGCATACATGGTCCCCCGACCCTGATCCAGCATACATGGTCCCCCGCCCCCTCATCCACCATACATGGTCCCCCCCCCCTCATCCAGCATACATGGTCCCCCGCCCCCTCATCCAGCATACATGGTCCCCTGCCCCCCTCATCCAGCATACATGGTCCCCTGCCCCTTCATACAGCATACATGGTCCCCCGACCCTGATCCAGCATACATGGTCCTCCGCCCCCTCATCCACCATACATGGTCCCCCGCCCCCTCATCCAGCATACATGGTCGCCCGCCCCCTCATCCAGCATACATGGTCCCCCGACCCTGATCCAGCATACATGGTCCCCCGCCCCCTCATCCAGCATACATGGTCCCCCACCCCCTCATCCAGCATACATGGTCCCCATCCCCCCTCATTCAGCATACATGGTCCCCAGCCCCCCTCATCCAGCATACATGGTCCCCAGCCCCCCTCATCCATCATACATGGTCCCCTGCCCCCCTCATCCAGCATACATGTTACCCCGCCCGCCTCATCCAGCATACATGGTCCCCCGCCCCCTCATCCAGCATACATGGTCCCCCCCCTCATCCACCATACATGGTCCCCCGCCCCCACATCCAGCATACATGGTCCCCCGCCCCCTCATCCAGCATACATGGTCCCCCGCCCCCTCATCCAGCATACATGGTCGCCCGCCCCCTCATCCAGCATACATGGTCCCCTGCCCCCTCATCCAGCATACATGGTCCCCTGCCCCCCTCATCCAGCATACATGGTCCCCAGCCCCCCTCATCCAGCATACATGGTCCCCCGCCCCCTCATCCAGCATACATGGTCCCCCGCCCGCCTCATCCAGCATACACGGTCCCCCGCCCCCTCATCCAGCATACATGGTCCCCCGCCCCCTCATCCAGCATACATGGTCCCCCGCCCCCACATCCAGCATACATGGTCCCCCGCCCCTTCATACAGCATACATGGTCCCCCGCCCCCTCATCCAGCATACATGGTCTCCTGCCCCCCTCATCCACCATACATGGTCCCCCGCCCCCTCATCCAGCATACATGGTCGCCCGCCCCCTCATCCAGCATACATGGTCCCCCGACCCTGATCCAGCATACATGGTCCCCCGACCCTGATCCAGCATACATGGTTCCCCGCCCCCTCATCCAGCATACATGGTCCCCCGCCCCCCTCACCCAGCATGCATGGTCCCCCGCCCCCTCATACAGCATGCATGTTCCCCCGACCCTGATCCAGCATACATGGTCCCCCGCCCCCTCATCCAGTATACATGGTCCCCCGCCCCCTCATACAGCATACATGGTCCCCCGCCCCCTCATCCAGCATACATGGTCTCCTGCCCCCCTCATCCACCATACATGGTCTCCTGCCCCCCTCATCCACCATACATGGTCCCCCGCCCCCTCATCCAGCAAACATGGTCGCCCGCCCCCTCATCCAGCATACATGGTCCCCCGCCCCCTCATACAGCATACATGTTCCCCCGACCCTGATCCAGCATACATGGTCCCCCGCCCCCTCATCCAGCATACATGGTCCCCTGCCCCCCTCATCCAGCATACATGGTCCCCCGCCCCCTCATACAGCATACATGGTCCCCCGACCCTGATCCAGCATACATGGTCCCCCGCCCCCTCATCCACCATACATGGTCCCCCGCCCCCTCATCCAGCATACATGGTCCCCCGACCCTGATCCAGCATACATGGTCCCCCGCCCCCTCATCCAGCATACATGGTCCCCTGCCCCCCTCATCCAGCATACATGGTCCCCTGGCCCCTCATACAGCATACATGGTCCCCCGACCCTGATCCAGCATACATGGTCCCCCGCCCCCTCATCCACCATACATGGTCCCCCGCCCCCTCATCCAGCATACATGGTCCCCCGCCCCCCTCATCCAGCATACATGGTCCCCCGCCCCCTCATCCAGCATACATGTTCCCCCGACCCTGATCCAGCATACATGGTCCCCCGCCCCCTCATCCACCATACATGGTCCCCCGCCCCCTCATCCAGCATACATGGTCCCCCGCCCCCTCATACAGCATACATGGTCCCCCGACCCTGATCCAGCATACATGGTCCCCCGCCCCCTCATCCAGCATACATGGTCCCCCGCCCCCTCATCCAGCATACATGTTCCCCCGCCCCCTCATACAGCATACATGGTCCCCCGACCCTGATCCAGCATACATGGTCCCCCGCCCCCTCATCCAGCATACATTGTCCCCCGCCCCCTCATACAGCATACATGGTCCCCCGACCCTGATCCAGCATACATGGTCCCCCGCCCCCTCATCCAGCATACATTGTCCCCCGCCCCCTCATCCAGCATACATGTTCCCCCGACCCTGATCCAGCATACATGGTCCCCCGCCCCCTCATCCAGCATACATGGTCCCCCGCCCCCTCATCCAGCATACATGGTCCCCTGCCCCCCTCATCCAGCATACATGGTCCCCCGCCCCCTCATACAGCATACATGGTCCCCCGACCCTGATCCAGCATACATGGTCCTCCGCCCCCTCATCCAGCATACATGGTCCCCCGCCCCCCTCATCCAGCATACATGGTCCCCCGACCCCTCATACAGCATACATGGTCCCCCGACCCCTCATCCACCATACATGGTCCCCCGCCCCCTCATCCAGCATACATGGTCCCCCGACCCTGATCCAGCATACATGGTCCCCCGCCCCCTCATTCAGCATACATGGTCCCCTGCCCCCCTCATCCAGCATACATGGTCCCCTGCCCCCTCATACAGCATACATGGTCCCCCGACCCTGATCCAGCATACATGGTCCCCCGCCCCCTCATCCACCATACATGGTCCCCCGCCCCCTCATCCAGCATACACGGTCCCCCACCCCCCTCATCCAGCATACACGGTCCCCCCGCCCCCTCATACAGCATACATGTTCCCCCGACCCTGATCCAGCATACATGGTCCCCCGCCCCCTCATCCACCATACATGGTCCCCCGCCCCCTCATCCAGCATACATGGTCCCCCGCCCCCCTCATCCAGCATACATGGTCCCCCGCCCCCCTCATCCAGCATACATGGTCCCCCGCCCCCTCATCCAGCATACATGTTCCCCCGACCCTGATCCAGCATACATGGTCCCCCGCCCCCTCATCCAGCATACATGGTCCCCCGCCCCCTCATACAGCATACATGGTCCCCCGACCCTGATCCAGCATACATGGTCCCCCGCCCCCTCATCCAGCATACATGGTCCCCCGCCCCCTCATACAGCATACATGGTCCCCCGACCCTGATCCAGCATACATGGTCCCCCGCCCCCTCATCCAGCATACATTGTCCCCCGCCCCCTCATCCAGCATACATGGTCCCCTGCCCCCTCATACAGCATACATGGTCCCCCGACCCTGATCCAGCATACATGGTCCCCCGCCCCCTCATCCAGCATACATTGTCCCCCGCCCCCTCATCCAGCATACATGTTCCCCCGACCCTGATCCAGCATACATGGTCCCCCGCCCCCTCATCCAGCATACATGGTCCCCTGCCCCCCTCATCCAGCATACATGGTCCCCCGCCCCCTCATACAGCATACATGGTCCCCCGACCCTGATCCAGCATACATGGTCCTCCGCCCCCTCATCCAGCATACATGGTCCCCCGCCCCCCTCATCCAGCATACATGGTCCCCCGACCCCTCATACAGCATACATGGTCCCCCGACCCCTCATCCACCATACATGGTCCCCCGCCCCCTCATCAAGCATACATGGTCCCCCGACCCTGATCCAGCATACATGGTCCCCCGCCCCCTCATTCAGCATACATGGTCCCCTGCCCCCCTCATCCAGCATACATGGTCCCCTGCCCCCTCATACAGCATACATGGTCCCCCGACCCTGATCCAGCATACATGGTCCCCCGCCCCCTCATCCACCATACATGGTCCCCCGCCCCCTCATCCAGCATACACGGTCCCCCACCCCCCTCATCCAGCATACACGGTCCCCCCGCCCCCTCATACAGCATACATGTTCCCCCGACCCTGATCCAGCATACATGGTCCCCTGCCCCCCTCATCCAGCAAACATGGTCCCCTGCCCCCTCATACAGCATACATGGTCCCCCGACCCTGATCCAGCATACATGGTCCCCCGACCCTGATCCAGCATACATGGTCCCCCGCCCCCTCATCCAGCATACATGGTCCCCCGCCCCCCTCATCCAGCATACATGGTCCCCCCGCCCCCTCATACAGCATACATGTTCCCCCGACCCTGATCCAGCATACATGGTCCCCCGCCCCCTCATCCACCATACATGGTCCCCCGCCCCCTCATCCAGCATACATGGTCCCCCGCCCCCTCATACAGCATACATGGTCCCCCGACCCTGATCCAGCATACATGGTCCCCCGACCCTGATCCAGCATACATGGTCCCCCGCCCCCTCATCCACCATACATGGTCCCCCGCCCCCTCATCCAGCATACATGGTCGCCCGCCCCCTCATCCAGCATACATGGTCCCCCGACCCTGATC
Organism: Doryrhamphus excisus; assembly: GCF_030265055.1. Lineage (NCBI taxonomy): Eukaryota > Metazoa > Chordata > Actinopteri > Syngnathiformes > Syngnathidae > Doryrhamphus > Doryrhamphus excisus. The sequence goes on from NC_080472.1 coordinate 11,252,109, forward strand.
CAGCATACATGGTCCCCCGCCCCCTCATCCAGCATACATGGTCCCCTGCCCCCCTCATCCAGCATACATGGTCCCCCGACCCTGATCCAGCATACATGGTCCCCCGCCCCCTCATCCACCATACATGGTCCCCCGCCCCCTCATCCAGCATACATGGTCCCCCGCCCCCTCATACAGCATACATGGTCCCCCGACCCTGATCCAGCATACATGGTCCCCCGACCCTGATCCAGCATACATGGTCCCCCGCCCCCTCATCCACCATACATGGTCCCCCGCCCCCTCATCCAGCGTACATGGTCCCCCGCCCCCTCATCCAGCATACATGGTCACCCGCCCCCCTCATGCAGCATACATGGGTCCCTCGCCATGCCCAACAACAATGCCTGTGCGGAGTAGCCTAGCAGGTTGTTTAGCATGCAAACATACTGAAATTTTTTTGATCTCGCACTTGGAAGTGCGGAACAGGAAGAAGTTTTCCTTTGCCATCAACAAGTCATGAAAGTTATAATAAATATAACAACTGACACCAAATGACATCAAATCCACGAGAGCTGCCCCGACGACCCGGATATGCAGAATCAAGTTGAAGTCCAATAGAATGTTTTTACTCACCAGTGGCAAACACAGCTTTGGTGGACAGTGTTTGGTAGTCTATGATTGAAAACTGGGGTAGCTCAATGTTCTCCACTCCAGTCACCGATCCTGCATGGCTTCCTCCTTGCCAGTAGAACTCAATATCATCAGTGGTGTAGCCATCTGTGGGCGGCGGACAAATAAACAGACACATTGGATGGTAACTGAAATGGACAGGATGAAGGGAAACCACGACTACCTTTGTGTGTAAATTCATCTAAACATATGATGTCCTCCCTCCGGGAATTAGCTGTACATTGACCTCCTCTGCATTTTTGCAGGCCAACAAAGATGTGATATGACGAAACACAATGAGAGGAAACACTCAAATATCATTGTTCTTGTCTTCTCTGGGCTTCTTGATGCAGTCCCTGGGAGTACTGCCATGGAAAAAAAAACTGACCTTATGCTAGACCCGGTTCAAGCCCTAAGTGTCGGGCAGCCGTCCCGTTCTTCCAGTCAAGATGTATGTTCAGCAGAGCTCCAAATGTGTCCAAATAGAGGTTCAGCTATAAGCACCCTATCACATCAGCGGGAAAAGAAAACCAAACACTTCTTTACCCCAAAGTACGTGAGAAACAATGAACTCACAGCTTTCAATCTCCAGGGTACAGTTCTGCTCATCCAGTGGGTATCTGCGCAAATCCATCATGCAGGCCGCCGTGGTGGTAATTCTGAATAAAGCAGTGATTCAAGTCAGACAGACTTTCTTTATTGTCATTGCACAATAACACGGCAGTGAAATTGCCCATGAAATGTCGTTGTCTGGCTCCCGTATAATAATAAATAATAATGTGGAGAATAAATAGATGACATCAAATATGAACAATGTACAGTGTAAACAGTAATTTGTACAAATAATTTAAATAATTTAGAACAAATCAGGGCTCTACATTAAAAACAAAAATGACTTGCCCGTGGGGAATCCTTAAGGTGAGAACTACTTGCCCGAACTTGCCCCATGTAAAATGAAAAGACTGCCATAATGATATCATATATCAATACATGCTGATAATTCATCAGATAATAGTACTGACACATTGTATTTGGAGGAACGTCTGAAAAATAGTGTAGATGTATGTTAACATGGCATGCCATACTACCTTACACATGGTAGTCGTAGTAAGCAGTGATATTTATAAGTTGTGCACCACAATGAAACATTATTGAATAGACACATTTGTGTACTAGTAAAGTGTTTTTAATCCAGAAAAAAATGCTCAACGGTCAAACAATAATTTGTGAAGCAAAGGTGATAAAAATCCACAGAGAAACGGAAGCGCTAGATTTTGTAGCTTGTGCAAAATCAGCACTTGGTATTGGATCTAATGGGTGGTGTTTCATTGTGACCACTTCAAATTGTCACAGCAATGTGATTCACTCACCTGTGCCATCATTTGATTTGCTGCCGCTAATAAAATACTTGTTTAGGAGGCACTGGTTCATCACTTTTTGCTGTTTTCCTTCACAAGTTGTTGAAGAATTAGACCATGTTGGCAGGGACGCCATGATAGATGTTTTCCTAGTCAAACCATCGCTGATTGGTTGATCGCCAACAAGAACGGGTGTGGGTAAAACGCGGACCGCGGTCTAAATAAACCATTCCGATTGGTCCGTTTCAAGATTTGCGAGGATTGGTTTGCAAATTACCACCGGAATTACGTAGTCCGTGTTTTACCAACAACCAACAAGAACCCCTTTTAAAAAAAACTCTTGGCAGTATGATTGGATTTACTTGCCCCAATTTTGTTTTAACTTGCCCCGGGCCATCGGTACATCGTTATTGTCCAGCCCTGTAAATAATAATAATTTAAAGTTTTGCGTGTGGGCAGGTAGAGGGGCTTATTTGGCATTGAGCAGTCTGATGGCCAGGGGGAAGTAGCTGTCTCTAAACCTGGTTGTTCTACAGCGGATGCTGCAGAGCCTTCTCCCCGACGCCAGGCGAGAAAGTCAATGTCTTGATGAAAGCTGCGACAGGAGAGGCTTCCTAAGTGACCATGGCAACGCTCATGTCCATCGGTTACAGTCCCTATAATGCTATATAGGGCTATAAGGGCTCGACAATAACGATGTACCGATGGCCCGGGGCAAGTTAAAACAAAATTGGGGCAAGTAAATCCAATCAGTGATATTCCCGTCGGGCAAGTGCACTTTAGCATGCCATACTGCCAAGAGTTTTTTTTTTAAAAGCGGTTCTTGTTGGGTGTTGGTAAAACACGGACTGCGTAATTCCGGTGGTAATTTGCAAACCGATCCTTGCAAATCTTGAAACGGACCAATCAGAATGGTTTATTTAGGCCGCGGTCCGCGTTTTACCCACACCCGTTCTTGTTCGCGATCAACCAATCAGCAATGGTTTGACTAGGAAAACATCTATCATGGCGTCCCTGCCAACATGGTCTAATTCTTCAACAACTTGTGAAGGAAAACAGCAAAAAGTGATGAACCAGTGCCTCCTAAACAAGTATTTTATTAGCGGCAGCAAATCAAATGATGGCACAGGTGAGTGAATCACATTGCTGTGACAATTTGAAGTGGTCACAATGAAACACCACCCATTAGATCCAATACCAAGTGCTGATTTTGCACAAGCTACAAAATCTAGCGCTTCCGTTTCTCTGTGGATTTTTATCACCTTTGCTTCACAAATTATTGTTTGACCGTTGAGCATTTTTTTCTGGATTAAAAACACTTTACTAGTACACAAATGTGTCTATTCAATAATGTTTCATTGTGGTGCACAACTTATAAATATCACTGCTTACTACGACTACCATGTGTAAGGTAGTATGGCATGCCATGTTAACATACATCTACACTATTTTTCCAGACGTTCCTCCAAATACAATGTGTCAGTACTATTATCTGATGAATTATCAGCATGTATTGATATATGATATCATTATGGCAGTCTTTTCATTTTACATGGGGCAAGTTCGGGCAAGTAGTTCTCACCTTAAGGATTCCCCCACAGGCAAGTCATTTTTGTTTTTAATGTAGAGCCCTGCATGTGATTCCGAATGTGTGCTAACAGCCAAATAAGGCTTTTTGTGTCCACCAACCACACGAGTACATTGGTTGTATATTTCCTGCTACTGCTTGATTATTGTCTTCAAATCTGAGGGTGTGTTTTGGATTGATCTTTAGGGGTGTCCCACCGCAACCTCTTCACTTCTACCATAATACCGATATGCACTCTAGAGCAGGGGTCTCAAACTCAATTTACTTGGGGGCCACTGGAGCTAGGGTCTGGGTGACACTGGGCCACATCAGGTTTAAAAAAAAACAAACGCATTTATTAAAAACAGAAAAATTTACAAACTTTTTCAGTGCTTTGGTTCCGATTTTCTACAAGAAAAGCTCTGATAAAACATTCCACTGTTCTCAAATATCTTAATTTTGATTTTTCTGCACAAAATAAGATGAAAAATAAATAAACAAATCAAGAATAAAGAAAATCAATCAATCAGTAATAAATAAATATAATAATAATAATAATGAAACAGCAAATAATAAAAACTTAAGAAACCACATATAGTTGGTGGGTAGACAAATGATTTTTTTCTGATTAAAAAGAACAAAGCATTATTAGAGCCCTGTAGACATGACAAAACACGACTATAGTCACATTTATACTCTTTTTATTTACAACATATTGCGCAACTGCAGGGTCTTGAGACACATGCTAACTCGCAAACTAGAGAGCTAGCGACCTAAACGGTAGCCTTCAAGTTATTTCCTTTAAACTTAAATAGCCAAAAACTTACCACTTCCACACGGATAGGGAGGATAACTATTAACAGTTATTTAACCTTTAACATGAACATTAATCAAACGTAATAATTTTTTCTGGGTACATGATACCATACAGCATCCATATCAAACTTGGGCCGCACTAACTTTAAACTTTCATATCAAGGCGGGGGCCTCAAACTAGTGTCCTGCGGGCCACGTTTGGCCCGCGGGCTGCGTGTTTGAGACCCCTGGTCTGGAGTATCGGCCATTACCACGATCAATCAGTTCTGGCAACAGACATGCCTTATGCCTAATTTTATGTCCCTGAGTGGATCAGGACATGCTAATTTTTGGACTCATCTTTAGATTTCAAATACTATTAAAACCCCCAAAATTGAGACTAGAAACAGCTGTTACCTGAGACCGTAGAGCACGGTTCCGTCAGGGTGCAGTCTGATCATCCGGTTCTTCACCGTCACCCCGTGGACAAAGGACTTCTTATCGTTAATAAAGTACGTGTCAGGAACCCACAGCTGGTCAGCCACGCGGTTGTCCAGTGTTAGGTTGAGAGGAATGCCAGTGTAGGAGAGACGCTTGTCTCGCCAGGACTGTTGAAAGTACATGGTGATGGTGTAGTCCTGTGGGATTAACACAGGGTGACAAGAAGCATTAGTTCATGACTCCTAATTGGATACAACAACACACTGGTATCTTCTACACCACAACTGTACTTTTGGATTCCATTTCTGTTGAAACCTTCAGCTCATTCGGGCTATTTTCCAAATTCCATTCCAGACCTACCGCATGTCAGGCGATGGGAAGACCTGGGTGTACCTTGCCTCTCCCCCATGTCAGCTGGGATAGGCTCCAGCATATTATCATATTATCTTGCGTATCACGTTTTGCTGACATCATTGTAATTGTGACAGATGCGTACTGTATTGGTGTATGACTACTTTGTTCTTATTTTATGTTGATGGTCACCACTATACCCCATTACACTATAGACCTTTGAAGATGGCGGCCAGGGGAATGTTGCATGACTGCTCATATGGGGTGCAAAGCCGCAGTTAAGATTCCACTCACTGCCCTCCGGTTTTCAGTCTGGAAAGACGCTGATGCATGCATTTCCCCAAGAGCTGGAGGGGAAAGACTCTCTGAAAGGCAAAGCCACACGCGAACAACAGAAGCCTTTTTGTCAGTGATCACATCGTACGCAGCGGCAATTCCAAAAGTCAAAAAGGCAGAAAATGTAATGATGGTTATGCTTTACTTAGTCTGGCTCCATGGAGGTACCTGAAACACGATTGATATCATGTGCACCTGGTGCGTGAATGAGACCAGACCATACCATAGCATACCATAGCGTTTACCATACCATATCATACCGTTTACCATGACATACCATACCATTTACCATACCATTTACCATACCATTTACCATACCATTTACCATACCGTTGATCATAACATACCATACCATTTACCATACCTTTTACAATACCATTTACCATACCATACCGTTTACCATACCATTTACCATACCATTTATTTTACCATACCATACCATTTATCATACCGTTTACCATACCATACCGTTTATCATACCATAACATACCATTTACCATACCGTTTACCATACCATACCATTTACCATACTGTTTACCATACCATACCGTTTACCATAACATACCAGACCATACAATAGCGTTTACCATAGCATACCATGCCATTTACCATAACACACAATACCATACCGTTTACCATACCATACATTTACCATACCGTACCATACCATACCATTTACCATACCATACAGTTTACCATAACATACCAGACCATATCATACCATAGCATTTACCATACCATTTATCATACCAGACCGTTTACCATACCATACCATTTACAACACCATTTACCATACCATACTGTTCACCATACCATTTATCATACCATACCATTTACCATACTGTTTACAATACCATTTACCATACCATACAGTTTACCATAACATACCATACCATACCGTTTACCATACCATACCATACAGTTTACCATAACATACCATACACCATACTGTTTACAGTACCATATACCATACCGTTTACAATAACATACCATACAATTTACCACACTGTTTACCATACCATACAGTTTTCCATACCATAGTGTTTACCATAGCATAGCATAGCATACCATACAAGACTTCATCTCGACTTGCACATTAGGTTTTGTGGTTTTCATCGGGCGTGGTTACACTAAGGAATTACGTTATCTTTTTCTTTTCTGTAAACTTCTTGCCCATCATGAAGTATCCCAAGCATAAGACATCATCTTCTGTAGAGTGTTTGGGATGAGATTCCACCACGACCGAGTGGCCCACGGAGGAAATGCTTCCTGAACTTTCCTTCTCCTCACGATGGCAGCATTCCGGCATGCAGTGTTGGGAAAAGGACTATCCTATCCTCTGTGTGTTTGCTCATAGCCAGGCACTAAAAAGGTCCAATGACAGCATATGGGATGTTTGGAATGAATCATACGGAAGGTGAAAGTGCAGATACAATCGTTATTGTATGTCTGGCAACGCTATTTGTTTATTCTTTATGATAAGCCATAGTAATTTCATCCATATGTTATTTATTAGGACAGACAAATGTATGTTTACACCACGTACTCTTTGGCTGTGTGGAATTATGAAAACCTAAATCATTTCTTCTTGTCTCATTCTCCATTCCAACCTCTCCATTCCAACCTGATGTCACCAGTCACGTGGCAGATGAGCCCCATACCGGATATACATTTTCTTCTTATATGCTGGAATGAATGATGCGTGCAAATAGCTTTGCTTCGTTCAGGCAGGCATGCTGCAGCGACTGGAGAGCAGACACACACCCAGCAGTCGTAGCGGCCAACAAGGCTGCGTCGCATCCGAAAATTGCGTCGAAGCGGAATGAAGCAGATTGAAGCAGAATGAAGCAGAACGCCAACTTACCATGTTGACTTCAGACACCATGTCGATACTGGCGATGTCGATACGCATGCCCACATCTACCGGGGCACCTGGGGGTGTATGGGGGGGGGCATCGACATTAGTAAGCATCCCGCCAAGCATCACGTGAGGGGGACAGCTGACGTCTCACCTCCAAAATCAGGCCTCAGACGGATGTCGTATCCTTTCAGCAGCTTGTCCACGGTGGCTTTGACAAATGACATGTTGCTAGGCTCGTCGGCACTAAAGCAGAAAGCACGTTGAGTTACTAAAAAAAAAAACAAATGAGCCGTTTGGGTCTCACCTTGGCGCCCCGCTGGCCAGCGTCAGCATCACGGACAAGGAGCAGACCCACCAGCCCCGGTCCACGGTGGTCCACATCTCAAACGATCAGGATCAGCACCTGAGTGTGGTTTTACCAGAACCCCGACGTGGGGGCGAAACCCGGCATGGAAATGTAGCCATGAAGAAAAGTCAACGCACCGAAACCCTTCCAGAGTTGTACTTGGTCCATTAAAGATAGAATCTCCCTCCAGGCCCCCCGGATCCTAACCAGATATCGCGACAGTCCGACCACGAGATGTCTTCCCGCGGTGAGACGCAGCTCAACTTGATGGTAAATAATCTGATCGAGACAGATACCGATGGTGTCGATACCACCGGTAGTGTCGGTATCGGGTCCATCGTGTAGATATTCATGTATTCTTATATTGTTTACAAACAATTCAATTTTTACTTTTAGTAAAAAGTAGGAAAATGTACTTTTGCATTTAGTTTGCACTAGGCTACCGACTACTTTGCTCAATAAAGAAATTGTGTTCTTCATATTGTAATATCACCCGGGTTCAATTCCACCCTCGGCCATCTCTGTGTGGAGTTTGCATGTTCTCCCCGTGCATGTGTGGGTTTTCTCCAGGTACTCCGGTTTCCTCCCACATTCCAAAAAACATGCTAGGTTAATTAGCCACTCCAAATTGTCCATAGGTATGAATGTGAGTGTGAATGGTGGTTTGTCTATATGTGCCCTGTGATTGGCTGGCCACCAGTCCAGGGTGTACCCCGCCTCTCGCCCAAGACAGCTGGGATAGGCTCCAGCACCCCCGCGACCCTCATGAGGATTAGCGGTAGAAAATGAATGAATGAATAATATTAATATGAGGCTGCACGGTGGACTAGTGGTTAGCACGCAGACCTCGCAGCTAGGACACCCGAGTTCAATTCCACCAATTACACGTTCTCCCCATGCATGCGTGGGTTTTCTCCGGGTACTCCTGTTTCCTCCCACATTCCAAAAACATGCTAGGTTAATTAGCCACTCCAAATTGTCCATAGGTATGAATGTGAGTGTGAATGGTTGTTTGTCTATATGTGCCCTGTGATTGGCTGGCCACCAGTCCAGGGTGGACCCCGCCTCTCGCCCGAAGACAGCTGGGATAGGCTCCAGCACCCCCCGCGACCCTCGTGAGGAAAAGCGGTAGAAAATGAATGAATGAATGAATATTGTAATATCTGCAGATGCTACTGCAGTAAGGAAAGAATAATAGTAATAATACCATGTGGGTTCTGCAGAGGAAAGTTAGTATTGGCTGTCTTGATGAATCCACAAAAGGACTGAAGGTTGGACGCCTACCATATTTACGTATGCTAGCCTTTTCGTTTGTGGTGAAATAAGTCACTAACGAGATCTGTTGACTTGTAGGGATCTCTTGGCGTTAAAGTCTCCCTTAAAATTAGATCTCGTTCAACCGTTGGAGCGTATGTGTTGATGATGCGGACAATGTAGAAACAAAATTTTGACTGAGTATTTGTTGTTTATCCAGGACACGACGAAAGAGTTGAAAAGCGAACATTGAGAGGCCATCTTAGTCCCTTCTGAAAAGAGTATGCGTTTGTTGTCCTTGATGAAATTGCACGGACAGAGACAATGGATGTTCATTCTGTCCATCTCTACTGAGACGTTGTCTTACTTTCCTGCTTGGTTTAGCGTTTCAACGTTCCATAAGCCCATCTTAAGAAACATTGTGGCAAGAACCAATGTAACCATCTGTTAACAAGCTCAAAAATTGGACATTTTCATTCTTTTCATTCACCTTAGAAAATTGGTGAAACATGTTAAATGCAGGAAGTGAACAATAGCTGCTGAAAAAAGAAGTTGTACTTCCTGTTTAGACATGTTGAAGTGTTAACGTGATGTAACTGAACAAAGTAGGATACCATAGCGCAACGTAACATAGCATAGCACAGCATAACATGGCATAACCTCATACCACACTTCTGGAGGACGGAGGTCAATCCCAGATTCCAGAAGTATGGATCGCCACTGACACTGACTCCAAAATAAAAAAAAAAAAACTTCTAATGTCGTTGTGAAGAAACGTCCTTCAGCGAGAAACCGCCCCACATTGGCCCCATTGAAAGATACCAGCAACTTGAATTCTCCACGGTGTCCATACTTGACGCAGTCATTCAGCTTCCACCAAGAGAACATTGATCCCTGGACGGCGTGTGAAGGTTCCCTTCCCGCTGCTGTTGACACCAGTTGAAACAGTACAGACAGTGAAGACCAGTCATTCCTGGCATCCTTACCAACACAGACTGGCTGTGTTATTCTGGTTTCTCACCATCTAATGAGATGAAAGATCTGTCACAAGTACTGTCGTCCAATTCAGTACAAGTAAGGGCCTGTCCACACGTAAACGTTTCCGGGTCAAACAGAATTATGTCATCATTTTGCCTTTCACATACACAGCAACGGGCGGCACGGCGGTCTGGTGGTTAGTGCGCAGACCTCACAGCTAGGAGACCAGGGTTCGGTCCCCGCCCTCGGCCATCTCTGTGTGGAGTTTGCATGTTCTCCCCGTGCATGCGTGGGTTTTCTCCGGGTACTCCGGTTTCCTCCCACATTCCAAAAACATGCTAGGTTAATTGGCCACTCCAAATTGTCCATAGGTATGAATGCGAGTGTGAATGGTTGTTTGTCTATATGTGCCCTGGGATTGGCTGGCGACCAGTCCAGGGTGTACCCCGCCTCTCGCCCGAAGACAGCTGGGATAGGCTCCAGCACCCCCCGCGACCCTCGTGAGGAAAAAGCGGTAGAAAATGAATGAATGAATGAATGAATACACAGCAACGACCTTCTTGGTGCCTTCAAAGAGCTTCCAGAGTGGGAAAATCTGATATCGCCGCCTTGTGGTTGCCGGGTGGACAAGCACACCACTACTTTCTGAAAATGAGGACGTCACCTCCCCATCTCCATCATGTGACCAGAAGTCACATTATGGGGTAATAACTATAAAAGCAATCTTCACTGGCTAAATGTACTGAAAAACAGGTCAGTAAGGATAATTCATAATGCCGCCAGACAGAGAACATACTAACTCCTTATTTCTAAAATCACAAATACTTCAACTTGCTGATATAGTTCATCTTCAAACAGCTAAAATAATGCATAAGGCTAAAAACAACCAATTAGCTAAAAATGTCATCCAATACTTCTCTACAAGAGAGGAGAAATATGATCTCAGGGAAGAAGTACATTTGAAACACTTCTATGCTAGGACTACGTTATGCTAGCCATAGCATTTCAGTATGTGGAATCAAACTATGGAATGGATTGAGTAAGGACCTCAAACAATGCACAACGATGAGCCAATTCAAGAAACAATACAAGCAGTTGATGTTTGCTAAATACAAGGATGAAGAGTCTTGAACCAGTCATGATGTGCTATATATATCACTATATTGACACTTACTATGGTACCCATTATGGCATTGGATGCTCATATCACCTCCTACTTTGGTACGTGACAAAAATTTAATTTAATTTAATTTAATTTAATTTAATTTAATTTAATTTAATTTAATTTAATTTAATTTAATTTAATTTAATTTAATTTAATTTAATTTAATTTAATTTAATTTAATTTAATTTAATTTAATTTAATTTAATTTAATTTAAAAAATACTTAAATCATATTAGGAAAGCAGGAAGTGAACAAATGTAACATTTACTGATTGTAAAAGTACCAGATGGAGGGGTAGGATTTAATAAGCTTTGCTTCTTCCTACTCCTTTTGGACATGTGGAACTGGGAACTAATTATGGGATGCACTCAATTGGAATCTGATGCATGTTCAAATGAAATAAAACCATAACCATTACCAGAAGTGACCGGTCGTGGTTTCACCCCTTGATGGCGTCCCATGGTGATGTGAATATTTACTGATACAAAACTGACCAGGCACAAGTTTTTTTTTCAACCCGCAAAATAATAAAACAACCCCAGGAGCGTTCCCGTGTGGACAGACCTTAAATGTCTCATCATGAAGCTCTCCTCCCACAGAGAGGTAAATAGTATCTGTAGAGACGAGTGAACCAAAACCCTTGCTGAGATGTTGTCCAAGCCTGGTGATAAACTAGAAACCAGAATCATTTGGAGTGCAATTGGATATCGTAATCCTTCGCCTCGTTAAAACCCATATTTAGAAGATTGTCACCAGGTTTGCTATGCTCTTGCTACAAAAATATTCTATTTATAAATCAGGAATCCTATTTTGCAGAAATGGACGTATCACTGTCAGGTCTGGAAACAATCACCCACAAAGGAAAGTGGAAGTGTCACATACCCAAGTGGTGCTGTCCGAGACTGCGCTCGCTGATTTTGAGGTAGCGTGATTGTGCTGACTGTTGTCCGTCATTGGAACCATACTGTTCTTGTACATATCATTAGGTGATGTTGTATCATTGCTGAGGTATGTTACGTGTTGAGCCAGGGGTGGTGTTTCATCTGCTGCAGGGTGGCACGCTGTTTGGGGCGGAGAGCCAGACACAGCTGCAAGAAGTCCAGACATTCTGAAGGAAAGACCATTGACTTTAAGGCTGTGTCGCAAATGTCCGACTGCAGTCAAAGTCCACGCAGTGTACCTTGTGATAGCTCAGTGCTGAGGCCTATTCTGCTGCTAACGAAGGCCATGGTATGAAACATGTTGCCGTGGAGGAGGCGGTATAGTAGGGCTCCCAGCTGCCATACTGTAGTGGGACCAGCTTTGAATTTTTTGCGTATATGCCACTCTGGGGGGGCTAGTTCGAGGGTACCTAAGAGAGAGCATAAAAACTACTTTTTTCACACATTTAAGTCATCGTCTAAATTAGTGCGATCTGGCCAAATATGATACCTCGGAATTTCCAGAAGGGTTTCCTTTGTACAAAACTGCCACAGCCAAAGTCAATAATTCTTATATGCGGGTTACCAGAACCATATTCTACCAGGACGTTTGTACATTTGATGTCCTGGTGAAACACACCTTTACTGTGCAGGTCAATGGCGGCATCCACCAACTGCTTTAGAAGGATCTAGAGTGAAGACAGAAAGAAAGAAAAACATGTTTTTTTTTTTTTTCGGAAATCACACTCCACTCAGTTTTGGTACCTTGGCCTCGTTTTCATCCATCGAGCCTCCGCGGGATATGAGGTAATCTGAAAGCTCCATAGACGGGATTGGTCTTTCCATGACCAGGATGAGTTCTTTGTCCAGATAGTACCAGTCCAGGAGAGAGACAGCAGCCGATTTTCCGATTGCTTCTGGTCCGCCTGCTGCTTTCCGCATGAGGGCGACTTCTAACGGGGTATCATACTTCTGCATCCCAAGAGACGCATAAATATCAATGTCCGCCGGGTCCATAAAAGCTCAAAAGTGGTGACTTTTGTTTTTGTGATAAGATTTTTCAGTACAGACCCTTTGGTTGGGTACAGAGGCATGCCCATTTCCCATATTGAGGAGAAATGTGCTATGCGTTACGTGTCTGCTCAGTAAACAAGTCCAGTACAGCCCAGCCCTTGGCTAGTGGGGGTTCTGGGCGATGACCCTCCTCCATTATTAAAGTCTTTTTGGGAACAGCTGACCTTCCCGGTGACCAAAGACCCAATCAGCATTCTCGCTTTTGTTCCTTTACTGTCCCCAATATGAACCAACCCAAGACCAGAAACGGACAAAGATACCCAAGTGTGATGATGCTGTACCTTTAAAGTATTTACCTGTAACTCATCCTCCACGCTGTTGTTAGGAATGTGTTTGATTGCCACCTACAGGACAGAATATCCGCATGCTGAGAATGTTCACATACATTGAAGAGCAAAGAGGTTGCTATCACTTACGGGTAAAGAGTCCGATTTTCTGTGACCTGCAAACACAAATCCAAAGCCACCTTTTCCAAGTGCTTCCAATTGTTGATATTTTGCATCGAATTCCTCTGCAGAAACACAACAGACATGTTTTCCTATCACGGGAACATCATATGATCATATGAACGCATGTGTCTATGGCGGATTTGATGAAGTTTAAAAGAAGTTTACTACGTAGTGCAGCGGATGGTACTTTGTGAAGCAACAATAGAAATTCTCGGTATTTCAAGAAAAAAACGCATCCCAATTTTGTGACATTGGTGGGAAAGCATATTAGTATGAACTACTTTGCTGTTGTTAGTTTCCAAACATTTACACTTTCTTTTTGAATATATTTCTAAGTTCTATGTGAAGTATTTCTACAATGATAATAGATTGTCCTTGAACCTAAGTAAAACTAAAATCATGCAGAATGGACACGCACCAGCAAATACAAATAGACGACGGTGTGGACATTGAAAGGGTGAAGGAAAATACATTTCTGGGGATCACAATAGATGAAAATATGAGCTGGAAACCTCATATTACAAATATACATCATAAGGTGGCCAGAAATATTTCAATATTGAACAAAGCAAAATTAGTTCTCAATCAGAAATCACTCCACACTCTTTATTGCTCTCTGGTTCTACCATATCTTACTTATTGTGTGGAAATATGGGCTAATAACTATAAAAGCAATCTTCACTGGCTAAATGTACTGCAAAAAAGGTCAGTAAGGATAATTCATAATGCCGCCTACAGAGAACATACTAACTCCTTATTTCTAAAATCACAAATACTTGGCTGTGGATGTTGAGGGACTGTGTTGGCTGACACGTCTCTTCAACATTGCGTGGAAGTCGGGAACAGTACCTTTGGATTGGCAGACCGGGGTGGTGGTCCCCCTTTTCAAGAAGGGTGACCGGAGGGTGTGTTCCAACTACAGGGGGATCACACTCCTCAGCCTCCCTGGGAAAGTCTATTCCAGGGTGCTGGAGAGAAGGGTATGACCGTTGGTCGAACCTCTGATACAAGAGGTCCAATGCGGTTTTCGTCCTGGTCGTGGAACACTGGACCAGCTCTACACCCTCACGAGGGGTGCTCCGGGAGTACGGGATTGGTGGCACGCTTCTACGTGCTATCCGGTCCTTGTAGTACAAACGGGGCAGGAGTCTGGTTCACATTGCCAGTAGTAAGTCGAGCCTGTTTCTGGTAAACGTTGGTCTCCGCCAAGGCTGCCCTTTGTCACCGATTCTGTTCACAATTTTCATGGACAGAATTTCTAGGCGCAGCCAAGGTGTTGAGGGAGTCCGGTTCAGGGGCCTTAGAATCTCATCTCTGCTATTTGCAGACAATGTGGTTCTTATGGCCTCTTCGGGCTGCGACCTTCAGCGTTTACTGGGGCGGTTTGCATCTGAGTGTGAAGCGTCTGGGATGAGACTCAGTACCTCCAAATCAGAGGCCATGGTTCTCAGTCGGAAAAGGGTGGAGTGCTCCCTCTGGGTTGGGAATGAGGTCCTGCCCCAGGTGGAGGAGTTTAAGTATCTCGGGGTCTTGTTCACGAGTGAGGGAAAGTGGGAGTGTGAGGTCGACAGACGGATTGTGGTGAAAAGAGTTGAGCCGGAGGGCAAAGCTCGCAATTTACCGGTGGATCTACGTTCCCACCCTCACCTATGGTCATGAGCTTTGGGTCATGACCGAAAGAGTGAGATGGCGGATACAGGCGGCTGAAATGAGTTTCCTCCGTAGGGTAGCTGGACTCACCCTAAGAGATAGGGTGAGGAGCTCAGTCATCCGGGAGGGGCTCAGAGTAGAGCCGCTTCTCCTCCACATCGAGAGGAGTCAGTTGAGGTGGCTCGGGCATCTAGTCCGGATGCCTCCTGGATGCCTCCCTGGTGAGGTGTTCCAGGCATGCCCAGCCGGGAAAAGGCCCCAGGGCAGACCTAGGACACGGTGGAGGGATTATGTCTCACAGCTGGCCTGGGAACGCCTTGGTGTCCTCCCGGTGGAGCTGGAGGAGGTGGCCGGGGATCGGAAAGTCTGGGCTTCCCTACTAAGACTGCTGCCCCCGCGACCCGGACCCGGATAAGCGGAGGAAAATGGATGGATGGGTGGACAAATACTTCAACTTGCTGATATAGTTCATCTTCAAACAGCTAAAATAATGCATGCGGCTAAAAATAACCAATTAGCTAAAAAAGTAATCCAATACTTCTCTATATCAATTTCAATTTCTCTATATCCAATTTTTTTATATTGTGTATTTTGTACTGCTTAACTGATTCTGTTCTCTTGCTGCTGTGCAATGCAAATTTCCCCACTGAGCGACAAATAAGGCATATCTTATCTTATCTTATAATATAATGACTTTATTCCATATTACAGTATTGAGGCAAGCTAATCTGAAGCTTACCTTTACTGATGTTTTCTTCAGGTAATATGCCTTTACTGCCCTCTTCTGGTGAGAAGGAACGATGCAAGAGCGCAGTGTTCCGACTGCTTGTGGACATCTCCTCACAAGCGCCAGCATTCCCATTTGTGACATCCTCTCCAGTGGATTTGGTGGTGATGATGGTTGCAGAGTGTTGATCAATACCCAACCAGTACTTTTTCACTGCCTCTTCTTCATCGTTGGACTCCGTCTTTGGGTTACTCATCCAAAAGCCATCCAGCACTTTGGTCGTGTGGCCTGGCTCATGCTTGTTTGACACACCAGAAGAATTAGAGATGTTTTTTGGTTAAACTCTGATTGTTTTAACATCAAGGCTTCCTTGTTTGCCCATAGCAAATGATATGCTGTACAAGGCCACGTGACAAATGGCAGCCATTTACATTTTGCCCTGTTGGACGCCAAGGAGGTTCTAAGTAGCGCTTCAAAATACAAAAAGAATAGACGGGAGTGAGATTAAAAAAATATTCAGCGGATGAAAAAAAATTCCCAAACCCCAAACTGGACTGCTTGCAACAGGATAGTATAAAGTTTTTAAATTATTATTATTTATTGTAAATTATTTGTACCAATTACTGTTTACGCTGTACATTATTCATATTTGATGTCATTTATTTATTCTCAACATTATTATTATTATTATTATTATTATTATTATCTAGCTAGCTAGCTATCAAGCTAGCTATCTAGATAGATAGCTATCTATTTAGGCAAAAGATACATAACATTTGCTTAAGTGTGCAAGATGTTGTCTAATAATAGGCCCCATTCAACCACCAAACAGCATGATTTATTAATAAATATATTTTTGCAGCCTCTCAAAAGTAAATAATGTTTTATTTCCTTAGTCATCCATGAAGGCAGACCTATAAACTTTGTGTTTTAGGCACATTGGCTTTGACTTTGGACGCCAGTGATTGACATGTTTGCCTCTTTTTTCCCCATCCCAAACCACTGTTTGTGTCTGCGGGCGAACCCATTTACTTGATTAATTAAAGTGAAAATCATCGTTAGTGGCAGCTGTGCTTATCATACCAGTATCATACACTGGTATGGTCATGAACAATACAGGAAATGGTCTTGTTTGTACAAGATGACGATCACAAAGATAAACAAATTTTACATTAACAAGTAAAAAATGTATATTGTCATATCCAGGGTGATATCACGTAAGCCAAATATTCACTGGCTTTACTAAACTACTGAATTAAACATTTGGAAGAACTAAGGCAACAGCCGCCATCTTGGCTGTGATGCAGAAAGGGAGGGAAACATTGAACGTAATTTCCGTTCCGTACGTACTGTCGTTGATTTGAGACAGAACTACAAAGTGTACACTTAGTATACTTAGTATACTCAGCCAAGTGTACTGACGAAAGCCGACTTTTGAGACACAGCCAAAGTCCAAAATAGGTATAGCTTAAAAGCCGAATAGCTCGCATTACACAGTCCATCACCAGATCTCATATTCAATTATTCCAAGCCAAAGGACATTAATTAATTTCAAATAGCACACGTTCACTTAAAGTCGAAACAAGTGTGGTTACTGCTTATATTTCAGATGAAATACGCACCTTGAGCAGCTGCCAAAAGCCACACTACTGTGCACCGGAAAACAATGGACGCCATAGTTGCCTTTAGTTGCCTTTCCAAACACGATGAAAGGCAAAATGTAGTGTCTATGAATCTTGGTTATCTACTGTGTCAATTAGGATATGTCATAAAGTTATGACGTCACATGACTCAAAGTTTATCATACGGTAAACAAGTCACGCGACAGAAGAACATAGTTTCACTGGGCGGGTTGTTTTGCCATATCCAGCCACAAGATGGCAGTATAAGCTGGTCGGCTCACTAGCTGACATGAGACACATGCATTGTTGGAAATGCATGGCCTCAGATGGAATGTCGATGGATCAGTGTAACAATGTTAATAATAATAATAATAATAATAATAATAATAATAATAATAATAATAATAATAATAATAATAATAATAATAATAATAATAATAATAATAATAATAATAATAATAATAATAATAATAATAATAATAATAATAATAATAATAATAATAATAATAATAATGATAATGTCACTGTAGCTTGGTTCATATGTATGTCACATTATATGTCAATGGAGCGTTCATGGCGCTTTATTGAGTCTTTTTCAGAAGGCTTTGTAGGTGTAACAAGTGCTTCCCATTATGAGCTGTCTCTTTTTATCTGTTTTTATATCTTTAAAATGCACAGAAATGAGAACAATGTGTGTTTATGTGTTATGTGTCATCACAAAATATACCGATTGGCATTCTTTCATGTTCTGGATGCGACCCGGGTGGAAAAGGTTCGGGTACAGCGGTTTACCTGCCAGCTCGTGGGTCCAGGTACCATCCCCCAAAATGAAGACCACTTCCCGTCGACATGTCTTCACTCGTGAACGCTGGAATTTCAGAGATGAGCTGTCATGCGTTATCTACCTTAGCTTCACTCAGCACGATGTCCTCCTGCCACAACACACACACACAGCAAGGCATCTGCGTGGCTGCCATCATTCCTTAGTATCACATTCACATGTCCTCAGAGAATACATCTGACAACCTGCTGTAAAAGCTGCACGCCATAAAGGCCACCATATTCATACATGGCAGTTCGCCCGTACTCAACGCAGTACAACGCATCCACACGTTGGCGTGTATTTCTAATGGGACACTTACAGGAAAAGGACTTCAACTCTTTCAACATGTTTTTAATTCAAAGATTTATACAGAATGCATTTTTTTCACAGACTTTTTCTTTTGTTTACAGGGGGGGAGGTCGGGGGTGGGGGGGTCAAAATAAAAAAAAACAGAACTTTGGACACCGCTTGTATAATGTAAAGAATGGATGGATGGACGGACGGATGGACAGACAGACGGATATGGATGATGGATGATGGATGATGGATGATGGATGATGGATGATGGATGGATGGATGGATGGATGGATGGATGGATGGATGGATGGATGGATGGATGGATGGATGGATGGATGGATGGACGGATGGACAGACAGATGGACGGATAGATGGATGGATGGATGGATGGATGGACAGATGAATGGATGGACGGACGGATAGATGGATGATGGACGGACGGATGGACAGATGGACAGACAGATGGACGGATAGATGGATGGATGGATGGACAGATGAATGGATGGACGGACGGATAGATGGATGATGGACGGACGGATGGACAGATGGAGGGATAGACGGATGGATGGATGGATGGACGGACGGATGGACAGACAGACGGATATGGATGGATGGATGGATGGACGGACGGATGGACAGACCGACGGATATGGATGGATGATGGATGGATGGACGGACGGATAGATGGATGGATGGACAGAAGAATGGATGGACGGATGGATGGATGGACGGATGGATGGATGGATGATGGACGGACGGATGGACAGATGGACGGATGGATGGATGGACGGACGAATGGACAGACGGACGGATAGATGGATGGATGGACAGATGAATGGATGGACGGATGGATGGATGATGGATGGACAGATGGAGGGATGGACGGATGGACAGATGGACGGATGGATGGACGGACGGATGGACAGACGGACGGATGGATGGACGGACGGATGGACAGACGGATGGATGGATGGACAGACGAACGGACACATGGAGGGATGGATGGATGGACGGATGGATGGACAGACGGACGGATAGATGGATGGATGGACAGATGAATGGATGGATGGATGATGGATGGACAAATGGACGGATGGACAGATGGACGGATGGATGGACGGACGGATGGACAGACGGATGGATGGATGGACAGACGGACGGACAGATGGAGGGATGGATGGATGGATGGACGGACGGACGGATGGACAGACGGACGGATAGATGGATGGATGGACAGATGAATGGATGGACGGACGGATGGATGGATGATGGACGGACGGATGGACAGATGGATGGATGGACAGATGGAGGGATGGACGGATGGATGGATGGATAGACGGACGGATGGACAGATGGACGGACAGATAGATAGATGGATGGATGGAGGGATAGACGGATGGATGGATGGATGGATGGATGGATGGAGGGATGGTTTGACGGATGGACTGACAGACAGATGGATGGATGGATGGACGGATGGACAGATGAATGGATGGACAAATGGACAAAGGACGGACGGACAGACGGATGGACAGAAGGCTCCTCAGATCAGTTATTCAGGGTTTCCAAAATAATGACACCTGAGTGACGGCATGTCCAACAGGACATAGTGAAAAGAAGTTCTCTTATTCCGTGTGGAACAACCCACCTTCACCCACAGGCGTCTTCCTAAGTGCTCACATTCAGGTCAACGTGACTAAGCGTTTACAGCTGAGGCCTGAATCCACAGCGTGGGCCACCGTGTGACAGCAGCTCATGGCTAACAGACCCTGGAAGCATGCTGTCCGAAGAGCTCAGCATCTTCAGCACCAGCAGGAGACCACTGCTGCTGTAAGAGCTCAGGGTCTGGAAACACCCTGAGTAGTGCTACACAGACAATACTGCATTTCATGGCTGGTGTTTACATGGAAGGACTTCTCTTGGTGTTTACTAGATACACGTGTTTGTGTCTTTCTTATTTACCTGCCATGTCTTCAGTCATGGTCCTTTCTGTCTTCACAGTATGCATATTAGATCCAACCTCAGCATGACCATCTCACCATATATTGATTTTAGCCTAGAAAAGTACTTCTTCTGGGATGCAGTATTCTATGGAGTTCTTTGGAAGTCTGTGTTTTCTGAAATGCCAGTAATACATGGTTGTAGTAGTGATGATGACAGGCTTGGTGAGTCCTTTTCACTTTGTTCATTTTAGGTTATAAAATCATCCAAAACATTCTTTTTTATTCATTTAGTATAAAATCATCCAAAACATTCTTTTTTATTCATTTATTATAAAATCATCCAAAACATTCTTTTTTATTCATTTATTATAAAATCATCCAAAACATTCTTTTTTATTCTTTTATTTCTGTCACAGTCAGAAATATGGTATTTCCCTTTGTGCAGTTTTACTGGCATGGATGAGCAATGAAACCAGGTTTTATCCAGCCAAGCGTTCAGGTGTCAGTGGTATTGGAAATAAAGGATCCTTCCTTCCTTCCTTCCTTCCTTCCTTCCTTCCTTCCTTCCTACTTTCCTTCCTTCCTTCCTTCCTACTTTCCTTCCTTCCTTCTTTCCTTCCTTCCTTCCTTCCTTCCTTCTTTCCTTCCTTCCTTCCTTCCTGTCTTCCTTTCTTCCTTCCTTCCTTCCTTCCTTCCTGTCTTCCATCCTTCCTGCCTTCCTTCTTTCCTTCCTTCAATCCTTCCTTCCTTCCTTCCTACTTTACTTCCTTCCTTGATTCCTTCCTTCCTGTCTTCCTTCTTTCCTTCCTTCCATCCTTCCTTCCTGCCTACTACTTTCCTTCCTTCCATCCTTCCTTCCTGCCTTCCTACTTTCCTTCCTTCTCCCTTCCTTTCTTCCTTCCTTCCTTCCATCGTTCCTTCCATCCATCCATCCATCCTTCCTTCCTTCCTTCCTTCCTTCCTGTCTTCCTTCCTTCCATCCTTCCTGTCTTCCTTCTTTCCTTCCTTCCTTCCTTCCTACTTTACTTCCTTCCTTGATTCCTTCCTTCCTGTCTTCCTTCCTTCCATCCTTCCTTCCTGCCTTACTACTTTCCTTCCTTCTCCCTTCCTTTCTTCCTTCCTTCCTTCCTTCCATCCTTCCTACTTTCTTTCCTTCCTTTCATCCTTCCTTCCTGCTTTTTCTACTTTCCTCCCTTCCTTCCTTCCATCCTTCCCTCCTGCCTACCTGCCTTCCTTCTTTCCTTCCTGCTTTCCTACTTTCCTTCCTACTTTCCTTCCTTCTTTCCATCCTTCCTACTTTCCTTCCTTCCTTCCTTCCATCCTTCCTTCCTGCCTTCCGACTTTCCTTCCTTCCTTTCATCCTTCCTTCCTGTCTTCCTACTTTCCTTCCTTCCTTCCTTCTTTCCTACTTTCCTTCCTTCCATCCTTCCGTCCTGCCTACCTACTTTCCTTCCTTCCTTCCTGTCTTCCTTCTTTCCTTCCTTCCATCCTTCCTTCCTGCCTTCCTACTTTCCTTTCTTCCTTCCTGTCTTCCTTCTTTCCTTCCTTCCTTCTTTCCATCCTTCCTTCCTTCTTTCCATCCTTCCTTCCTCCCTTCATACTTTCCTTCCTGCCTTCCCGTCTTCCTTCTTTCCTTCCTTCCTTCCTGTCTTCCTTCCTTCCTGCCTTCCTTCCTGTCTCCCTTCTTTCCTTCCTTCCATCCTTCCTTCCTTCCTTCCTTCCTTCCTTCCTTCCTTCCTTCCTTCCTTCCTTCCTTCCTTCCTTCCTTCCTTCCTTCCTATCTTCCTTCCTTCCCGCCTTCCTTCCTTCCTGTCTTCCTTCCTTCCATACTTCCTTCCTGCCTTCCTACTTTCCTTCCTTCCCCCCTTTCCTTCCTCCCTTCCCTCTCCAGTCATTCAGTCGGCAGACGGGCAGCATCTCAGGTCGTCCGAGGCTGCCTAGCGATCACCTGCTGCCGGCCCCTTTCCTCCCGACGTCTTCGGCGGGCTTCGACGTCCTCACACCGGCAGCAACAAAAGCGGACACCTGTCGCTCTTCCGGTAGGAGGCTGGCCAAACGTGAAGGACCAACGTGGACCGTCCACGACCATCCTTCCTCAGTTGCTGGACTACTGGTCGTTGCTGTTGCTGCTTTTAAGGCGTCCCCGCTTGTTTACGCGCAGGTCGGACAATGGCAGGACGATGGAGATCTCGTCTGGTGCTGCTGTTGGTCTACGTCATCGCGTTACACACAAGGTAAGCTTTGTCAGGTTTCTGCTCATTTATTTCAGCATTTTGTTGATTTTGGAGAAGAAAGTCAGAAGCGGCTTTCTGGTTTCGCGGCGAGATTGATTTGACGCCTCAGTGAGAAAAGAAACGTCAGTCACACCTTTGATGGTTCAGGGCTTGCTTTTGGAACCTTTCCGTGACTTGACTTGGCCAGTGGCATTGAACTTGGGGTTAAATGGATGTTACTGTGGATGCTATTGCACCACTCCTGTTTTAAACCAGAGGTTATTGTTCCTATTGTGAAATAATGCAAACCAGCAATAACAGCCTGTTGTTCCAGCGATCAGGTCTGGTGCTTGTGTGTCATTTTGGTTACAGTTTAAGTGTATACATTAGCTGCCACACTGTGAGGATAAGCGGCATAGAAAACGGATGGAAGGATGGAGAGTTTGTGTCAACGTCGTGACTAAAATATTCTTGGAAAGAAAAAAAGTGACGTGGAGAGAAAGTACTCGGATAAAAGTTCTGCAAGCTTCTTATGGCTTTGCTCCGTTGGCGTTCACGTTTGAGCTCAAATGAGCGACCCGGCACACGAGTCCAACCCCCCAAATCTCTGCCAGTCCAGAATAAGACAGAAGAGAATTCCGTATTCTGTCATATCGTTGATGATTTGTGTGATCCCGGGATGCTTTTATCTGTAATGTCTGCATCCCAGGTCCAACGGCGATTCCAACGCGACACGCAAAGACATCGCAACGTTCACCAAGATCCTGGACAGTCTCCTGGACGGATATGACAACAGGTTGAGACCAGGCTTGGGGGGTACGTTTAAGATCTGAATGCTTGATGTTTGTATTTGATTTCTTTAGCCATTTTTATGCGTGGGAATTCGTTTGCCTAATGAAATCCGTGTTTCCACACAGATCGTGAGACAGAAGTCAAGACGGATATCTATGTGACCAGTTTTGGTCCAGTTTCAGACACAGACATGGTAAGCCTCACTTCAACCCACACTGTGGTCCTTAATGATCCTCAGTGGACTTTGTGACCTGATGAACCCGAATGAGCGTCCAGGAGTGATGATTGATGGGCCTCTGACAAATAAAATCTAATGGATCAGTATTTGAACTCATCACCAGGGTCGCACATGCCTCAGATTCTCTCCAATACACTGAGCACCAGGACTGTGGGGGGCGGGGGGAGGCGGGTGTTGAAGTTAACATTATCTGTATTTAAAATTGCCATTGCCACAAATTTGAAACTCATATTGGTATAAGTTTGTATACTTCTCAGGTATACCTCTTTGAGTGTTAAGTCGCCATGTGATGAATTTAGTGTTATTTGTAAGATGACATCACAGGCCAGTCTCTTACGTTGTTATACTGGTGAATATGTAACGACCTTTTTCAACATCAATTCGCTGCACTGCTGTATCGGCCGCACGGTTCAACGTTAAGAAATAACTAATGAGATCCAGACCTCTATCCCAGGAAAACATGCTAGTAATATGTGACTCTGTGCAACCTAAATCAAAATAATAAACCTAAAGAATCCGATTTTAATGAATGAAAAAATATATTGTGTATTATAAGTATTTTATTTCTATTCTTCTCTATGTCCACAGTCGAGGACATAAAAAAAGCACGGCGTCCTGCCCCCAATTTCCTTCAAAGAAAGTGTGCGTTCGCCATCGTCTTGGTGCCTTAAAAGCTTTCTTCAGTTTTCTGTCACAATCCCAGCGACCGATCCCCCCCACCTGGCTCCACTTAGATTGAAAGTGGACTGAAAGTGGCACAGATGTGAGGGGCCGAGAGACGGGAGTGAAAGCGCCCTCAGAGGAGAGCAATGTGGAGATGGACTAATGTTTCATTCATGCCTCCTGCTCATCAAACTTGCAGAAGATAATTCCACTCCTCCTCCGTGTCCATACTTTTTTTTCTACCTTTGATAGCTTGACTCTGACACGCATGCACATCGGATTGGATGGAATCTGTTAAGGTTTCCTTTTTCCGGATTCTAATGTTTGGTGTTTTTACACCAATGCAAACTCATACATTTGGAATGTGACATTCCGGAGCCTCGAAATAAAACCAACGCACCATTGGTTTACTCAGAAACTCTCAGAAAACCTGGGCCCCCTTTTCATTTCTGGCACCATCTGACCAATTGACATTACATATTTGTAATATTTATATTGGGTTATTCTTTTCTTCTACTTTCAGGAGTACACCGTGGATGTTTTCTTCCGTCAGAGCTGGAAGGACGAGCGATTGAAGTTTCATGGTCCAATGAACATTCTGCCGCTCAACAACTTGATGGCCAGTAAGATCTGGACTCCTGATACCTTCTTCCACAATGGAAAGAAGTCTGTGGCCCACAACATGACAATGCCCAACAAACTGTTGAGGATCATGGAGGATGGGACTCTGCTCTACACCATGAGGTTACTTGGTCAACGTAATTATGTAGTTTCAAATGAACGTGGATCTCGTTAAAAAGCTGAATGAAATATTGCTTTGCGGTGGTTTGGATTGATCTCAGTAGACGGTTTGAATAAATATCAGCTCCCGACTAGAAAAGAGAGAGAACAGGCTTTTTGTGAAAAGATAAATTTTAAGCATAACTTTCACTTTGACAAATATTTATTTGCCTTTGTGACAGAAATATCTAAACAAATACCGAGCTAAACAAATATCTAGCTTGACAAATATATAGCTAAATAAATATCTAAACAAATATCTAGCTAAACAAATATCTAACTAAACAAATATCAAGCTAAACAAATATCTAGCTAAACAAATATCTAGCTTAACAAATATCTAAACAAATATCTAGCTAAACAAATATCTAGCTAAACAAGTATCTAAACAAATATCTAGCTAAACAAATATCTAGCTCAACAAATATCTAGCTAAACAAATATCTAAACAAATATCTAGCTAAACAAATATCTAGCAAAACAAATATCTAGCTAAACAAATATCTAAACAAATATCTAGCTAAACAAATATCTCGCTAAACAAATATCTCGCTAAACAAATATCCAGCTAAACAAATATCTAGCTAAACAAATATCTATCTAAACAAATATCTAGCTAAACAAATATCTAAACAAATATCTAGCTAAACAAATATCTAGCTTAACAAATATCTAGCTTAACAAATATCTAAACAAATATCTAAACAAATATCTAGCTTAACAAATATCTAGCTTAACAAATATCTAAACAAATATCTAAACAAATATCTAGCTTAACAAATATCTAAACAAATATCTAGCTTAACAAATATCTAGCTTAACAAATATCTAATTATGTTGTTTCCAATGAACGTGGATCTCGTTAAAAAGCCGAATGAAATATTGCTTTGCGGTGGTTTGGATTGATCTTAGTAGACGGTCGAATTTTGTCTTTATAGCACTTTACACACGCAGAAGGTCGAGAACTTCCTCATACAATAAAGAAACCAACTCAACCCGACATGAACAAGCACTTTGGCGACGGAGGCACGAAAAACAAAACGTGAATGTTTTGTCCAATAATTTGTGTCCTGCGTTTTTCATCTTTTTGTTAATAAAACATTAAAAATTGGCATGTTTCACACATAGTTGCAAGTAGTGATTAATCAGAACCAATTCATTTGAAAACTGTGATTAATTAATTGACAGCCCTAATTTCAATATGCTTTAACTAATTATAGACCAGGTAGTCTGCCACCAAACAGTCGTAATTAATTCATGTCTGAAAAAAATGCAATATAGAAAGGGATGACTGTTAAAAAAAAGATAATAATTGAGATCATGATATATGATCATGATGATATATGATGATATATAAATATGATTATGTTTTTAATATCCTATCCAGGATCCCAATTGACCATTAATGGGAGCATATATAAACACACTAGAATATATTACATCATACAGAACTCAGAGTCGTACCGTTTGACACCCCCCTACAAGTCAGGTACTCCTTTCACTTTTTCCTTTCTGTTTTTCCCAGGCTAACAGTTCAGGCGGAATGTCCCATGCACCTGGAAGACTTTCCCATGGACTCGCACTCGTGTCCTCTCAAGTTTGGCAGCTGTAAGTGGCAGACAGCGTGGCCTTTGCAGGTCACGTGATGTTTGATTTGGTCTCCATCAGGACCAGAGATGGGTGTGGTTCATGGCTGGTGAGGCACCTCGGAGGTTTTCTTTCACGTTGATACATATCTCTTATCGTTTCATACTTTAGGAGGTAAGATGTGTCTTTATTAGTCAAAGTACTCCAAAGCAGAGTACACAAGCACACAAGAGCCTACAAGTACACAATGAAATACACAAATCAAGAAGGTATATACACTATTTACAGCTGTACAAGTTGATCAAGTCACTGGTTTGTTGCATGGTTTGTTGCTTGTTATTGCACGGTTTATTGCACGGTTATTCTAGAGGATTTTTGGAGCAATTTATATGATGTCTGCCAGCTGCAGGAAGGAAGGATCTGTGATGTCTCCTTCACATACTTTGCATGTATCATCCTGACACCAATGGAGCTCCTTAGTCCTTAGCCAAATTTCCTTAGTCTTCCTAATTCCCATTTATTTGTTTTTTTTTTACTGCTGAAAATTCTCACCATTTATCTGTATATGAAGTCCACACATCCGATCTTTCGCCAGGAAAATTTCTACAACTACTACTACTACTACTTAGTCTACTCAGTCTGATCACCCTCTATTGAGCTTGGGTATCCTCCATCTTCCATCATAAAAATATCTTTAGTATATTTCCTCTTCAGCTGGTGCTGCGCTCCGGCTATGGAATAAAAACTCCTGGAGGCGACCGTATATGAGATATATGGTTGTTGGGTGAATTGGTCTTAGCTACTGTATCTGTATCCATACCTGTACCTGTACCTGTACCCATACCCGTGCCTATACTTAACCATGACTTGTCAATTCAAGGAATTTACCAGAGTGCCACGGTGTCGAACGTAACAAATAGCATTCGTAGAACGGCTTGGTTGATAAGTGTCTCTCTGTGCTTCAGACGCCTACACAAAGAATGAAGTGACTTACATTTGGACGCGGAATGCCTCCCAGTCCGTGGATGTGGCGGCCGATGGATCCAGACTCAACCAGTATGACTTGGTGGGCCAAACTGTCGGCAAGGAGACGATTAAATCCAGCACCGGTAAGCAGTTCTTACCGTGGGCCAAAAATGGGTTGATGAGCTTTTCTTGACTGTTACGTCATTCAAATGAAGACTTAAACAGCAGGTGGCAATTTGTTACAGTCAATAAACTAATTTATGAGGGATTTCTGCTCTGGATTGGAAAATTTTTCCAATTTTTTTTCCAATTGGAAAAAATTGGATGGCAGACAAAGAGTAAATAACAAATCCAACCCAAAGCCGAAACCTAAAAGGAACGCGAAAGTCCAAAATTAATGAACAGAACTGGCAACTCTGGCCGAGTCCAACCTTTGCTAGAAATGAATCCGACATGCTGGCAACAATGCGGTCCAAGGTCCAAGTACTCCTGGACTACTCCGCCTTGATGTACACCGTTGGGGGGTAAGCTAAAAAACTCATCACTCTTGTGTGTGATGATAATCAACCAAATATATGAACTACCAGTGGGCATCAAGGTATACTACTAGCTTGACGGTGTACTACCAGTGGGCATTGAGGTATACTACTAGCTTGACGGTGTACTACCAGTG
This sequence comes from Doryrhamphus excisus, assembly GCF_030265055.1. Lineage (NCBI taxonomy): Eukaryota > Metazoa > Chordata > Actinopteri > Syngnathiformes > Syngnathidae > Doryrhamphus > Doryrhamphus excisus. The sequence goes on from NC_080472.1 coordinate 11,280,629, forward strand.
GGCATTGAGGTATACTACTAGCTTGACGGTGTACTACCAGTGGGCATTGAGGTATACTACTAGCTTGACGGTGTACTACCAGTGGGCATTGAGGTATACTACTAGCTTGACGGTGTACTACCAGTGGACATCGAGGTATACTACTGGCTTCACGCTGTACTACTAGTGGGCATCAAGGTATGCTACTAGCTTGACGGTGTACTACCGGTGGGCATCGAGGAAAACTACTAGATTGACGGTGTACTACCGGTGGACATCAAGGTATACTACTAGCTTGACGGTGTACTACCAGTGGGCATCGAGGTATACTACTGGCTTTACAATGTACTACCAGTGGGCATCGAGGTATACTACTAGCTTGACGGTGTACTACCAGTGGGCATCAATGTATACTACTGGCTTGACGGTGTACTACCAGTGGGCATCAAGGTATACTACTAGCTTGACGGTGTACTACCAGTGGGCATCGAGGTATACTACTGGCTTCACGGTGTACTACCACTGGGCATCGAGGTATATTACTGGCTTGACCGTGTACTACCAGTGGGCATCGAGGTATACTACTAGCTTGACGGTGTCCTACCAGTGGGCATCAAGGTATACTACTGGCTTTACGATGTACTACCAGTGGGCATCGAGGTATACTACTGGCTTCACGTTGTACTACCACTGGGCATCGAGGTATATTACTGGCTTGACGGTGTACTACCAGTGGGCATCGAGGTATACTACTAGCTTGACGTGTACTACCAGTGGGCATCGAGGTATACTACTAGCTTGACGGTGTACTACCAATGGGCATTGAGGTATACTACTAGCTTGACGGTGTACTACCGGTGGGCATCGAGGAAAACTACTAGCTTGATGGTGTACTACCGGTGGGCATCGAGGTATACTACTAGCTTGACGGTGTACTACCGGTGGGCATCAAGGTATACTACTAGCTTGACGTGTACTACCAGTGGGCATCAAGGTATACTTCTGGCTTGACGGTGTACAAGCAGTGGGCATCCAGGTATACTACTGGCTTGACGGTGTACTACCAGTGGGCATCCAGGTATAGTACTGGCTTCACGGTGTACTAGCAGTGTGCATCGAGGTATACTACTAGCTTGACGTGTACTACCAGTGGGCATTGAGGTATACTACTAGCTTGACGGTGTACTACCAGTGGGCATCGAGGTATACTACTAGCTTGACGGTGTACTACCAGTGGGCATCGAGGTATACTACTGGCTTCACGATGTACGACCAGTGGGCATCGAGGTATACTACTAGCTTGACGGTGTACTACCAGTGGGCATGGAGGTATACTACTGGCTTGACGGTGTACTACCGGTGGGCATCGAGGTATACTACTAGCTTGACGGTGTACTACCGGTGGGCATCGAGGTATACTACTAGCTTGACGGTGTACTACCAGTGGGCATCCAGGTATACTACTAGCTTGACGGTGAAATACCAGTGGGCATCGAGGTATATTACTAGCTTGACGGTGTACTACCGGTGGGCATGGAGGTATACTACTAGCTTGACGGTGTACTACCGGTGGGCATCGAGGTATACTACTAGCTTGACGGTGTACTACCAGTGGGCATCCAGGTATACTACTAGCTTGATGGTGAAATACCAGTGGGCATCGAGGTATACTACTAGCTTGACGGTGTACTACCAGTGGGCATCGAGGTATACTACTAGCTTGACGGTGTACTACCAGTGGGCATCGAGGTATACTACTGGCTTCACGATGTACGACCAGTGGGCATCGAGGTATACTACTGGCTTCACGGTGTACTACCACTGGGCATCGAGGTATACTACTGGCTTGACGGTGTACTACCAGTGGGCATCGAGGTATACTACTAGCTTGACGTGTACTACCAGTGGGCATCGAGGTATACTACTAGCTTGACGGTGTACTACCAGTGGGCATCGAGGTATACTACTAGCTTGACGGTGTACTACCAGTGGGCATATAGGTATACTACTAGCTTGACGTGTACTACCAGTGGGCATCAAGGTATACTTCTGGCTTGACGGTGTACTACCAGTGGGCATTGAGGTATACTACTGGCTTGACAGTGTACTACCAGTGGGCATGAATGAATCCATGAATGCTGTGACTCCCCCCTCAGGTGAATACACTGTCATGACTGCCCACTTCCACCTGAAGAGGAAAATCGGCTATTTTGTCATCCAGACCTATTTGCCTTGCATCATGACAGTAATCCTTTCCCAAGTCTCTTTTTGGCTCAACCGAGAGTCTGTGCCCGCCAGAACCGTATTTGGTGAGTCCATATTTTATTACAATTAATATCCATCATTTTACAGCCCAACACCCCTAAAGTTGGAACTACTTTCAACTGAAGAATACACTGTGTGCGGATCAGCGCAACCATGGTACTCCCAACACTGTTGTGACCATCCCGACCTTACATTTACTTTTTAGGCATTTATGGGACTCATATTCTTTTCTCTATTCCTTGCAGGGGTAACCACCGTGCTCACAATGACAACCCTTAGCATCAGCGCCCGTAATTCCCTGCCCAAAGTGGCCTACGCAACAGCCATGGACTGGTTCATCGCTGTGTGCTACGCCTTTGTCTTCTCTGCCCTCATTGAATTTGCCACTGTCAACTACTTCACCAAGCGGGGCTGGGCCTGGGATGGAAAGAGTGTCGTTAATGACAAGGTACACCTGACACGACACTCGGAAGCGCTCCTCTGCAGAAGTCGCCATGAGAATGGTGACAGCTCTCCGAAGGCCTATTCACTCATTCACTCCCAGACATCCCCTTCAATACCGGGGAAAAAAGTTGGTTTCTACCTTTCTCCACTAGAACTTTCAGGGAAATATCAGCTCCCGGCTAGAAAAGGGAGAGAACCGTTTTTTTTGTGAAAAGATACATTTCAAGCATAACTTTCACTTTGTCAAATATTTATTTGCCTTTGTGACAGAAATATCGAACCAAATACCTATCTAAGCAAATATCTATCTAAACAAATACCTAGCTAAACAAATACCTAGCTAAACAAATATCGATCTAAACAAATATATAGCTTAACAAATATCTAGCTTAACAAATATCTAGCTAAACACATATCTAAACAAATATCTAGCTGAACAAATATCTAAACAAATATCTAAACAAATATCTAGCTAAACAAATATGTAGCTAAAGAAATATCTAAACAAATATTTAGCTAAACATATATCTCGCTAAACAAATATCTAAACAATATCTAGCTAAACAAATATCTAGCTAAACAAATACTGAACAAATATCTAACTAAACAAATATTTAAACAAATATCTAGCTAAACAAATATCTGGCTCAACAAATATCTAGCTAAACAAATATCTGGCTAAACAAAAATCTAGCTAAACAAATATCTAAACAAATATCTAGCTAAACATATATCTTGCTAAACAAATATCTAAACAAATATCTAGCTAAACAAATATTTAAACAAATACCTAGCTAAACAAATATCTGGCTAAACAAATACTAAACAAATATCTAGCTAAACAAATATCTAGGTATACAAATATCTAGCTAAACAAATATCTGGCTAAACAAATATCTGGCTAAACAAATACTAAACAAATATCTAGCTAAACAAATATCTCCAAATGTCTCGTTGTGGTATTTTTCTTGCAGAAAAAAGAATCGTCTGTGATGAAGAAGAACAATGCCTATGCGGTGGCTGTGGCTAACTACGCTCCCAACGTCACTAAAGACGCAACGCTAGCCACGGTCTCCAAGGGTGGCCCGAGTGACGCCAACAAGTCTTGCTCAGAGAAGAAACCCGAACAGAACAAGAAGACCTTCAATAGTGTCAGCAAGATCGACCGCATTTCCCGCATCATGTTTCCTGTTCTGTTTGGCAGCTTTAACCTGGTGTACTGGGCCACCTACTTGAACAGGGAGCCGGTTATTAAAGATCTGGATCACGCAAAATGATCCACAGGGACTCCTTCCAAGTCGCTGATCAGGATTTTCCACTTAATTGTATTTTTTGTGATCTAAAAGCTGTTTACATGCATAGAAAATCACCTTCTCACTCACTGTGGGTAACTACTACCACATCCCAAATAGGACCTCGTACATCGTACAGTACGTAACCCCCACTAATATCTGCCAATTTGACCAGGTTCTTTTGTAGCCATAAGTCAGGGATCCAACCACCCGGTCGGGGGAAATCATTTGTAAATAACTACACTGAATGGATATCTATTTTGGAATTGGGGGGCATTATTTTGCTTGTAGCGGAATAGAAAACAGATGGATGGATGTTTGTTGTGAGTGAAGACCCCGTCCCACTTTGTTTGACGGTCCTTGAACGTTCCATCTAACTTCCTCCCACGCTGTAAACGTAAGCTACTATGATGTATCTTTCCTTTTCTTTCTTTCACCACCTACGTATTTGGTCCCAAATGCTGATGCAATGCATAAAGGTAACATTCGGTTACGATATTTTGTGTAAATGTTCATATTCGTTGGTGTGTCCAGGCTCATACTGGTGGATGGTGGGTCTTTATTCAGTTCATGCTTTTAATTGGATGTTGTTCCTGTCATACTTTTAAACAACACATAATAATTAATATCGCTATAATGTATGTATGGTTTGCTGATGTGTTGAAAATCTGTCCTGTTGACTAGCTAGCGCGCTGCTATTGCTAGTGCTGCTAATGCTATTGGGATCCATTCTCATGCCCTCATGCTAAGCTACGGTGCATGCATGACAATCGTTATGCTGGTAGCCCAGGCTCCCGCGACGACAATCATTCCTCTGGCAGTCCAGGCTCTCGTGTTGTTTAAAAGACGGACTGTCAACCGTTTGCTAATCATGCGGTACGTGGTGCATGTCTCTACAATCATTAAGCTAAGGGATTAAGGCTGATTCTTATCCATCCAGGAGGCTGATATACCTGTGCAACCGCATCTCTCGCTACCGGATATGTGGATGATCTGCTTAGTCTTAGACAGTGATAGTAATCTGCCACTGAAACTGCTCTTCTGTCGGGTAAATGCTAAATGTCTTCTAATGTTAACCGTAATGCAGTTGACTTGACGGTAACTATACCTCATTTCAGTAATGTTTGATTTAGTCTAAATTTTCAGTTTGGTTATCATTTATGTTGACACTGGTGCTATTATGATACAGAGTTTTGGTACACATCCCGAATTCTGCAGGGATATTTGACCACAATTCCTAGAATTCATTGAAATAGTTTGGTTTCCTGGCACAGGCTAGCGATTCGGGAAGGCCATTCCAGCAGCTTAGTTCTTGCCCTGCATTGTACATTGCAAGTGTGTATGTGCATTTACATTTGTGGTGGTAGTTCAGTCCAGTTGTTGATTTCAGTTGAATTTGAATAGTTTGGAAGTCGTCCATCTTCATGATTCCAAACTACCAGCTGCAGTCAATCATGACTCCTAGAACTTGGTAGGGCTCGTCAGTTTAGTTTTTTAAGGCCACAGGTAGCACTACGGCATCCAAAACACTAAACGTAGCACCAATACTTTTTGACTTCCATGTCCTCCAATTTAGGCTTCTGGCGAGTTGCGTGAACAAATAACACAGTGCCTAAAGGAAATATGAATATATTCACAAGTTGTTCACATTCTGTGTAGTGGCGTTAGATACCTGCTGATCTCCAAATGCCATCCAGTCGCTGATGGTAATAGATAGAAATATTGGTGCAGAAGAAGGACGGGACTGGTTAGGCTTGGTTATTGGTTATCTTGGACCTACCAAAATGTTCCTTCAGGGTTAGGGTTGGGTTTAGTGCTAAGATTAGGGCTTAGGGTGAGGCTTAAGCATTAGGGCCGGGTTCAGTATTGTTGTTGAAGTTTAAGTCAGATTACAGCACACCACTGACATTACTGCAAATATTTATTTCTGATGTGGTTTTCTTCCCTAAAATACTAGCAATTAATGTCAAAGACAGTGTATGATACATTAGGCCTTCATATTAAATATGTTCCGGAGTTTTTATACCTCACAAGAGGAATTGTTGAATTTTAATGGCCACCCACACGGGAGGCGACGTCACTTCTTCACTTCAGGTGTCTTTAGACGCAGGTCAATCAGCAGGGTTCCATTGATTGACCAATGGGCGGACAGGATGCTAATCCGTATGATTTTATGGAGTTATTTGACATTTCTAAAAAAACGTTCCAGCTCTACCAAGAGTCTTCGATCAACAGCGGCCACTTTTCCTCCTCTGAACTATTTTGCTATCCCCCAATCCCCAATCGCTCGGCGCCCCCCGTGTGCGTGGTTCGCTATGCGTCGGCCATGACTTTGGCCGACTGCAGTCGTTTGTCGCCGACTGTGTGTGGCGCCCATAATAGTTGACACCCAACTGAAGCGTTAAAATGGTTCAAATTGAATGGCAGTTAGCTACCTCGTTCACGTGCGTTTGCCCGACTATTTGGGGAAGCCGTTTCTTGGGGTGGTCACATGACTTTGTACTGTATATGTCACCCAAAAACTTAATGAGTTTGAGTTAAGCACAAAGCTTATATTATATTATTATATATTATACAAAGGTTATATTACAATATTGGAACATCCAAAGTGTTATTCCAGGTTTTCATGTGTTGAATGTCCTGTACGTAAAACACATTTGTCAACATATACTAGACACAATAACTTATAATATAATAGCTATAATAACAATATAATAATATAATAATAGCTTCCCGTCCATCCTAACTAATACTGTACATGTACAATTTGTATTTCTAATTCCACTGTGAGTGAAGAAGATATGCATTTGATGTCAATTTGAGGCCTAACACTCAGTTACAAGTGGGTAAGGGTTGCAAGTGGGTAGGGGTCACAAGGGGGTAGGGGTTACAAGTGGGTAGGGCTCACAAGAGGGGTGTTACAAGGGGGTAGGGGTTACAAATGGGTAGGGCTCACAAGTGGGTAGGGGTCACAAGGGGGTAGGAGTTACAAATGGGTAGGGGTCACAAGTGGGTAGGGATCACAAGAAGGTAGAGGTCCCAAGAAGGTAGAGGTCACAAGTGGGTAGGGTTCACAAGTGGGTAGGGGTCATAAGTGGGTAGGGGTCACAAGTGGGTAGGGGTCACAAGAGGGTAGGGGTTACAAGAAGGTAGAGGTCACAAGTGGGTAGGGGTTACAAGTGGGTAGGGGTCACAGGAGGGGGTGTTACAAAGGGGTAGGGGTTACAAATGGGTAGGGCTCACAAGTGGGTAGGGGTCACAAGTGGGTAGGGGTTACAAGTGGGTAGGGGTCACAAGTGGGTAGGGGTCACAAGAGGGTAGAGGTCACAAGTGGGTAGAGGTCACAAGTGGGTAGGGGTCACAAGAGGGTAGGGGTTACAAGTGGGTAGGGGTCACAAGAGGGTAGGGGTTACAAGAAGGTAGAGGTCACAAGTGGGTAGGGGTTACAAGACGGGGTGTTACAAGTGGGTAAGGGTCACAAGAGGGTAGGGGTTACAAGTGGGTAGGGGTCACAAGAGGGTAGGGGTCACAGAGGGTAGGGGTTACAAGAAGGTAGAGGTCACAACTGGGTAGGGGTTACAAGACGGGGTGTTACAAGTGGGTAGGGGTCACAAGTGGGTAGGGGTTACAAGGGGGTAGGGGTTACAAGGGGGAGGGGGGTACGGGTCATGGTTTAAGGTCAAATGTCTGACTGGAGCCCCCTGGACATGAAATAGCCCCCCATAGTCACCTTTGCAGGTGTATTACCTAACAGACCAGACATGCTAAGATCAGATATGGCGGTTAGAACATACATTTATGTGGGAATGTGGGAATGTGGGAATGTGGTATCGCTGACTTGAAGTGTTAGCTTTGATGGAATGACATTGTAACCTGCTGACCCCCACCAGTGTTCCTGTGTTGTTGTTATCCAAGACAATTAAAGAAACACCAAGTGAAGTGCGGTGTCTTATTGGTGTCACGTTGAGGAACGGTTGTGACCCCAGGATGGAGATACAGGAGCGTAGTGCAGGTAAGAAGTCTTAATACCACCACTAGCAGTTGCGGCAAATCACAATAGGAGGGGCTTCCTTCCGAGGTGGCAAAAAAGGAAAACTAGATCATGGAGCAGCAGACAGCATCCCAACTTATTAGCAGACATTCATCCAAAGCCAACAAACATTCCCAATGAGACGCTCTCCTGAAGAAGCTAACTAATTCCAAATCACCAGCAGCTGTGACTCGCAGCTTCCGTAGAGATGCAGTAAAGGCCGCTGCAAATAGCACAAAACAGGAAGTACTTGCAAAATAAAACAGGAAATAAGGAGAAGAAACGAAAGAATTCAACACGCCACAAAAAAACAACAAAAAAACAACAACCTTAAACTGTATTATGGAAAGCAGGAAGTGAACAAATGTAACATTTACTGATTGTAAAAGTACCAGATGGAGGGGTAGGATTTAATAAGCTTTGCTTCTTCCTACTCCTTTTGGACATGTGGAACTGGGAACTGATTATGGGATGCACTCAATTGGAATCTGATGCATGTTCAAATGAAATTAAACCATTACCATTACTATTGGGAAACAAATATTTCACAACTTTCTGATACACCTTAAAGCAGGGGTCTCAAACACGCGGCCCACGGGCCAAATGTGGCCCGCAGGACACTAGTTTGAAAGTTTAATGTTAGTGCGGCCCGCGCAAGTTTGATATGGATGCTGTATGGTATCATGTACCCAGAAAAAAGTATTACGTTTGATTCATGTTCATGTTAAAGGTTAAATAACTGTTAATAGTTATCCTCCCTATGCGTGTGGAAGTGGTAAGTTTTTGGCTATTTAAGTTTAAAGGAAATAACTTGAAGGCTACCGTTTAGGTCGCTAGCTCTCTAGTTTGCGAGTTAGCATGTGTCTCACGACCCTGCAGTTGCGCAATATGTTGTAAATAAAAAGAGTATAAATGTGACTATAGTCGTGTTTTGTCATGTCTACAGGGCTCTAATAATGCTTTGTTCATTTTAATCTGAAAAAAATCATTTGTCTACCCACCAACTATATGTTGTTTCTTAAGTTTTTATTATTATATTTATTTATTTATTTATTACTGATTGATTGATTTTCTTTATTCTTGATTTGTTTATTTATTTTTCATCTTATTTTGTGTAGAAAAATAAAAATGAAGATATTTGAGAACAGTGGAATGTTTTATCAGAGCTTTTCTTGTAGAAAATTGGAACCAAAGCAAAGTTTTTTAAATTCTTTTGTTTTTAATAAATGTGGGTTTTTTTGGAAAACCTGATGCGGCCCAGTCTCACCCAGAGCTCCAGTGGCCCTTAAGTAAATAGAGTTTGAGACCCCTAACTTAAAGTATTCCGCATACTTTATTAGCAAGGCTGGGTGATACATGATGACATGATTGTGTTTTTTTATTGTGTTCAATATTATTCCACTTTTAGTCTGTTAGCTAGCTTTGTTTTTTACGCTGAACAGGTAGAAAGTAAGAGGACTAAATGCGATGATGGCAGCAAAAAAAGGTGAAGACAAGAGGGCAAATGTGCTGATGTGCTGTGGGCATTGTTTCATCCTCTTGAGCAGCGCCAGTCAGCGGAACTCTGCTCTCAGCACTTTGGGGGGGGGGGGGGGGTCTTTTTTTTTGTCCAGTGTCTTTATGCGTCAGATACACTATATCTGACTCACGCAGACGTACACACACAACATCAGCATTAAATCCAGCCCTGCATAAACAGCATTTACATAGAAACCAGGCTTGCTAACCGAGCTAGCTGAGCTACTTGAGGCTGAAGGCTATTTGAGTCGGAACCACGGCCAGAAGAAGTGACCTACATGGGAAAGCTCCTGTCTCGTATTTCTTCTATGACATTTGATTAATTCATCCCCAACAGTCTATTATCCTTACTCTGTAGTTTATGCTGTTTCTTGGTTTATTTCAGCTTCCATGTAATCTGCCCAGGGCCTTCAGAATCAGGAGTGCTGGCCCTTGTCACACTATTTTTTAGTTTTAGCCAATCAGGCTTCAAATTCTCAGAGGAGAACGAAGTATATGTACTTGACTTCAACTCTTAGATTTGTGGTCATGTTATGAGATTAATATGGATTGTGAAGTGGGTGATATGTTGGAGTGTGGATGTTTGGACTGAAGCTTTAGTCACCTTTAAGTCCTTCTATTTAGGCTTGCTACATTTAGTCTTGGCTTCACTCGCCTTTTATTGGTGCAAAGTTATGCAATATGGAAGTCTGGCCTTTTGAATACTGCTGTTGAATATGATCTATCATTAGTCCATCACTGTAATGTCAACAATAAATGGATGGATGGATGGATGGATGGATGGATGGAAGTGGAGAACAATAAATGGATGGATGAATGGGTAGATGATGGATGGATGGTTGGATGGATGGAAGTGGAGAACAATAGATGGATGGATGGATGGTTGGATGGATGGAAGTGGAGAAAAATAAATGGATAGATGGTTGGATGGAAGTGGAGAACAATAAATGGATGGATGGATGGAAGTGGAGAACAATAAATGGATGAATGGATGAAGTGGAGATCAAGAAATGGATGAATGGATGGATGGAAGTGGAGAACAATAAATAAATGGATGGATCAATGAAGTAGAGAACAATAAATGGATGGATGAATGGATGGATGGATGGATGGATGGTTAGATGGATGGATGGATGGATGGATGGAAGTGGAGAACAATAAATGGATGGATGAATGGATGGATGGATGGTTGGATGGATGGGTGGATGGAAGTGGAGAACAATAATTGGATGGATGAATGGATGGATGGATGGATGGACGTGGAGAACAATAAATGGATGGATGGTTGGATGGAAGTGGAGAACAATAAATGGATGGATGGATGAATGAATGGATGGATGGATGGATGGATGGATGGATGGATGGATGGATGGATGGATGGATGGTTGGATGGGTGGATGGATGGGTGGGTGGATGGAAGTGGAGAACAATAAATGGATAGATGAATGGATGGATGGATGGATGGATGAATGGATGGGTGGATGGAAGTGGAGAACAATAAATGGATGGATGGTTGGATGGAAGTGGAGAACAATAAATGGATGGATGAATGGGTGGATGATGGCTGGATGGATGGATGGATGGATGGATGGATGGATGGATGGATGGATGGAAGTGGAGAACAATAAATGGCTGGATGGTTGGATGGAAGTGGAGAACAATAAATGGATGGATGGATGGAAGTGGAGAACAATAGATGGATGGATGGGTGGATGGATGGAAGTGGAGAACAATAAATGGATGGATGGATGAATAGATGAATGGAAGTGGAGAACAATAAATGGATGGATGGATGGAAGTGGAGAACAATAAATGGATGGATGGTTGTATGGATGGACGTGGAGAACAATAAATGGATGGGTGGTTGGATGGAAGTGGAGAACAATAAATGGATCGATGAATGGGTGGATGATGGATGGTTGGATGGATGGAAGTGGAGAACAATAAATGGATGGATGGATGGATGGAAGTGGAGAACAATAAATGGATGGATGGTTGGATGGAAGGGGAGAACAATAAACTGATGGATGGATGGTTGGATGGATGGAAGTGGAGAACAATAAATGGGTGGTTGGATGAAGTGGAGAACAAGAAATGGATGGATGGATGGATGAATGGGTGGATGGAAGTGGAGAACAATAAATAAATGGATGGATGGATGAAGTGGAGAACAATAAATAGATGGATGGATGGATGAAGTGGAGAAGAACATGGGCTCCACAATGCATTAAAATCCTATGTATTGTATCCTATGTATTGTTATGTATTGTCTCCTATGTATTGTATGCATGTCTATGTATTGTATCCTATGTATTGTTATGTATTGTTATGTATTGTATCCTATGTATTGTATCCTATGTATTGTTATGTATTGTATCCTATGTATTGTTATGTATTGTATCCTATGTATTGTATCCTATGTATTGTTATGTATTGTATGCATGTCTATGTATTGTATCCTATGTATTGTTATGTATTGTATGCATGTCTATGTATTGTATCCTATGTATTGTTATGTATTGTCTCCTATGTATTGTTATGTATTGTATCCTATGTATTGTTATGTATTGTATGTATGTCTATGTATTGTATCCTATGTATTGTTATGTATTGTATCCTATGTATTGTTATGTATTGTATGTACGTATGTCTATGTATTGTATCCTATGTATTGTTATGTATTGTATGTACGTATGTCTATGTATTGTATCCTATGTATTGTTATGTATCGTATCCTATGTATTAGGATGAATAGTAGAGTATTCCCGTGTGATCCAGGCACAGTCTGAGGGCACCGCTTCACTGCAGATGGAAGCAGAGCAGCTCGACTCTCCTCCTCATCCTCCTCCTTTTCCTCCTCCTCCTCGTCGTCTTCGTCCTCCTCCTCCTCCTTCACACATAGTATCATGGAAGCAGCTTCCTCGTCCTGCCCCCGTCGCTACATGTAAACCCCCCTAATCTTGGACAAGTAACGCTCCCAATTCCCGATTTTCCCGGACGCGATGTCATCGCCGAAGTCTCCGTTCGCCCGGGCTGTGGGGGGCAAAGCCAGGATGAGCCCATGGATGCTGTTTGCGATGCTGGGATTGTGGTGAGTGGTGCACCATCATGGAACATCACATGTGATTATGTTATGTTATTTCATACGTTCATGTTGGATTCGTGGCTCTTAGCTTTACAGCTGATTAGCTGCTAAGACCTCTTGGCGTCTGTAATTAGCATTCACGTTCACTTGAGGCAAATGGGAATGGAACGCGAATGATGCTGGGGGGTCCCAAAAGCCATCTTCTGCCCCTTCCTGAGTGGAAAACACACTGGTGCTTGTTTTCCACGCTAGACAGGCCTGGGATGTCCTGCATAATGCAATGCTAAAGACTGTTGACTATGCTAACACACTATGCTAGCATACTAACTGTCGTTATTATATCTTGGCATGGGACAACAATGTAAATGAGTCAGTGTACAGCTTGGACAACTGTAAACGCACAAACATGAATTATTATGGTTACTAATTACTAATTGGGACAAAATGGGGATGAGGAAAAAAGCCTCGAAAGTCACAAATAGAACAACAATTACAACTGTGCCTGAACGTCTCACAGCGCCAGGGGACCAAAACAGAAAGGAAACGGACCATGAAGTTAGGGTTGCATCCCTAATATTATATGTAGAATATATTACAGTATGTATATGAACTTATATATATAATATCAAATAAATGTAGAAACTTCATTTCAATCATTTCCCATTGTGATTGGTCAATGCTTTTCCTGGTCTAAGACTCTGGCAAGGTACCATGCACCAGGCCAGGTGATGCATTTGTGTCCCGTTTATGCAGTAGTATAGTATTTGTGTTGACTTGCTGAAATAACAAATGATGCACGTGCAGAATTCTTGCATCGTTCTTTGTCACATGTCGACTTATTTTCATGTGCCTCCAGTGTGGCGCTCGGGCCTGGCAAACAAGAAGAAGAGGATTATGAAGACGTGCCCATTAATAAGACCTGGGTCTTATCTCCAAAGGTCTATGAGAGCGATGTGACCATGATACTTAATAAGCTTCTTCAGGGCTATGACAACAAACTACGACCCGACATTGGTGGCAAGTAGCACACATCCTGTTCATATTTGGCTGTGTGAACGTGAACCAAAAGGAACCGGGTCACAGACCCGGTGACGGGAAAGCTGGTGAGGCAGGGGTGAACTTTGAACAAAAGATCAAAACCAAATTTGCCATGAAAAATGGACCAACAAAATATGCACAAACAGACTTTTTATTGTCGTAGTCCGGGCATATTGGTAATGGTAATGGTAGCTTATTAAATCCTACCCCTCCATCTGGTACTTTTACAATCAGTAACTGTTACATTTGTTCACTTCCTGCTTTCCATAATACAGTTTAAGGTTTTTTATTTTTATTTTTATTTTTATTTTTATTTTTATTTTTATTTTTATTTTTATTTTTATTTTTATTTTTATTTTTATTTTTATTTTTATTTTTATTTTTATTTTTATTTTAATAATGCACCTTTTACCGAAGTAGGAGGTGATATGAGCATCCAATGATATAATGGGTATAATGGGTAAAGTGTCAATATAGTTATATATATAGCACATCATGACTGGTTCAAGACTCTTCATCCTTGTGGGGAAAATAAGTATTTGATCCCCTGCCTTGCCGTCGCTCCCGGCCGCCTGAGACAGGAAAGGCGCCAGATTGAACAATTGACAAGAATAAGAATTTACAGGATGCAAACCAGGACAGATTGACAGGCGTGGTTTCTATGTGTCATAATAAAGGATCTGATTTCTTTCAGTGAGGCCGACTGTGATTGAAACAGCCGTGTATGTCAACAGCATTGGACCAGTGGACCCCATCAACATGGTGAGATTGCTGATCCTCATTTGCTTTCATGTATGATCTACCACGATGCAACAATGACATAGCGGAGTCGAATCTTATACCTGGAGAAGGTAGTAGGGATCGACTGATATGGTTTTTTTGGGGACGATTTTTTTTCCATCACCCTTAGCCGATGGCCGATTTTCCTTAGGCCGATATTTGTGGCCGATACTGCTTTTGATCCTTCAATTTACATGAAAAAAATGACAATGATAACAAATATTCCAGGTCTCTTTTTTAAAGAAATATTTATTTAAATGTAAACACTGAACGCAGTAGGATTCAGCAACAGTGGGGGCGGGGTACCGCGACTACGTGTGTTGCGGGGTCCTCTGCCGGCGGATGCCTGGCTGTAAATCATGCGGTGGAAAAATACATCGGCGAACCTACGCGTGTATCGGCCGATACCGATACAAGGAAAAAACGCAAATATCGGCCCAATATATCGGCCGGCCGATGTATCATCACTTCCTGACTCGTCACTGGGATGTGATTGAGTACCAACAACCTCTACATCGCATCTTCGTCATGACGCCGGCTGGTCCGGGGAACACCCAAACCCGTGGCCATTAGTCCAAGGCCGGGCTTCAATCCCGATCCGGTCAGGCTTGCCCCAAAGTGCCAAGTCCCGGTATACAGGAAGTTCTTGTAGTCGTATTGACCTGCAAAGCTGCAATGTCGTCGATTTGTGACATGATGTGTGACATAATCCTAAGTGTCAGGTCTAGCCCAGGTCCTTCTCCTGGTTCGGCATGCCCAGAACGCTTACCAGGGAGGCGTCTGAGAGGCTGCCAAACTCCATGCCAAGGAGCAGCACCTGTATTCCGAGTCTTTCCCAGATGACTGAGCTCCTCTGAGTCAGCTATTCCGCAGTGGAAGCTAATTTCAGCTTCTTGTATCTGCGACCTTCTCAAAGCTTGTGACCGTAGGCGTGGTTGGAACGTAGATCTTCATGAATTGACAGCTCTTACCTCCCCTCACTCACGCAAGACCTCGCTAGCCGCCTTTTTCCTTGGACGTACTTTCACAACACCTGCAAGCTAATTGGAATCTGATCTTTTCCAGGAATACACTATTGACATCTTCTTTGCCCAGACATGGTATGACAGCAGACTTAAGTTCAACAGCTCAATGAAACTACTCATGCTCAACAGCAACATGGTAGGCAAAATCTGGATCCCCGACACGTTCTTCAGGAATTCCAGGAAATCAGACGCGCACTGGATCACGACACCGAACCGTCTACTGCGGCTGTGGAGCAATGGGAGAGTGATGTACACGCTGAGGTGAGACGCTTGTGTCCTTGGAATATGGAGTCTCGGAATATATTTGTTGTTTGTGCCGCTGTAGTGTTTGCATCTCTATTTGTTCTCTCTTAGGTGGCCACACTTTGTCAAAGCATGATCTTATCATTATTTCCCTTGACAGAAAATCTATGTTCAGTCATACTTGGCAGGGGAAAAAATGCTGAGACTTGCCTTTTATCTGTCACAATTCTTTTGTTGTCAGGTTGACTATTAATGCGGAGTGTTACCTTAAGCTGCATAACTTTCCAATGGATGAGCACTCGTGTCCGCTGGAGTTTTCAAGCTGTAGGTGGTCAAAACGCCTTCCTCCTCCATTTTAAACCTGTCATCTCGATTTCAACTTCTTAACCTTGCCTGGCGACAGGGGCTTCTCTGTGGGCTAGCATACCGGCTAAGCCCGTTTCTTCTCCTTGCCAAAAGATCCATCCGCTTTCAGCTGCCCTCTCAACGCCTGTATCAAATCTAGAGAGGACGTCACCTAGCACCATTTGCTCTGGCAGACTGAATGAAATACACAACCTCTGTAGTCTGACTCATGCTGTATGCGTCACCCTTCATTTGTCTCTTGCATTGTGCTTCACCCTCATGCCCATGAAAGATGCTAAGACCATTCCATTGGGGGATTGACGACGAGCATTGCAATTCGACTTTCATCAAATGAGCATACATCGTTCAGAGTCGGCCACAAAAGCAAACTTTATCGACCCAAAATCACCAATAGGGCGCTTGTTTACCGGTGATCCCCTAAAAAATCATGGATGAAAGACCGACTATTTAAGCTCCAATGTCCGAAGTCTGACATCCACGCTAAAATAATCCCCACTATTGCGCTCAGGAACTCAACAGTTTTAGTAATTGTGTTGTTATGCTCGGCTATATATTCAGTATTAGCTAATGCTAGTAGCAACATTCTGTCACATGGCTATTGTTAACTATATATATTCAGTGGTAGCTAATGCTAGCAGCAACATTTTGTCACATGGCTATTGTTAACTACATATATTCAGTGGTAGCTAATGCTAGCAACAACATTCTGTCACATGGCTATTGTTAACAATATACTATATTCAGTGGTAGCTAATGCTAGCAGCAACATTCTGTCACAACGTTATTGTTAACTATACATATTCATATATATACACTCAGTGGTAGCTAATGCTAGCAACAACATTCTGTCACATGGCTATTGTTAACTATATATATATATATATTCAGTGGTAGCTAATGCTAGCAACAACATTCTGTCACATGGCTATTGTTAACTATATACTATATTCAGTGGTAGCTATTGCTAGCCATTCTGTCACATGGTTATTGTTAACTATAAATATTCATATATATACTCAGTGGTAGCTAATGCTAGCAGCAACATTTTGTCACATGGCTATTGTTAACTATATATATTCAGTGGTAGCTAATGCTAGCAGCAACATTCTGTCACAACGTCATTGTTAACTATATATATTCATATACATATACTCAGTGGTAGCTAATGCTAGCAGCAACATTTTGTCACATGGCTATTGTTAACTATACATATTCAGTGGTAGCTAATGCTAGCAGCAACATTCTGTCACATGATTATTGTTAACTATATACTATATTCAGTGGTAGCTAATGCTAGCAGCAACATTCTGTCACATGGCTATTGTTAACTATATATATTCAGTGGTAGCTAATGCTAGCAGCAACATTCTGTCACATGACTATTGTTAACTATACATATTCAGTGGTAGCTAATGCTAGCAGCAACATTCTGTCACAACGCTATTGTTAACTATAAATATTCATATATATACTCAGTGGTAGCTAATGCTAGCAGCAACATTTTGTGACATGGCTATTGTTAACTATATACTATATTGAGTGGTAGCTAATGCTAGCAGCAACATTTTGTCACATGGCTATTGTTAACTATATACTATATTCAGTGGTAGCTAATGCTAGCAGCAACATTCTGTCACAACGCTATTGTTAACTATAAATATTCATATATATACTCAGTGGTAGCTAATGCTAGCAGCAACATTTTGTGACATGGCTATTGTTAACTATATACTATATTGAGTGGTAGCTAATGCTAGCAGCAACATTTTGTCACATGGCTATTGTTAACTATATACTATATTCAGTGGTAGCTAATGCTAGCAGCAACATTCTGTCACAACGTCATTGTTAACTATATATATTCATATATATATACATATACTCAGTGGTAGCTAATGCTAGCAGCAACATTTTGTCACATGGCTATTGTTAACTATATACTATATTCAGTGGTAGCTAATGCTAGCAGCAACATTCTGTCACATGGCTATTGTTAACTATATACTATATTCAGTGGTAGCTAATGCTAGCAGCAACATTCTGTCACATGGCTATTGTTAACTATATATATTCAGTGGTAGCTAATGCTAGCAGCAACATTCTGTCACATGGCTATTGTTAACTATATACTATATTGAGTGGTAGCTAATGCTAGCAGCAACATTCTGTCACATGGCTATTGTTAACTATGCACTATATTGAGTGGTAGCTAATGCTAGCAGCAACATTTTGTCACATGGCTATTGTTAACTATATACTATATTGAGTGGTAGCTAATGCTAGCAGCAACATTCTGTCACATGGCTATTGTTAACTATGCACTATATTGAGTGGTAGCTAATGCTAGGAGCAACATTTTGTCACATGGCTATTGTTAACTATATACTATATTCAGTGGTAGCTAATGCTAGCAGCAACATTCTGCCACATGGCTATTGTTAACTATATACTATATTCAGTGGTAGCTAATGCTAGCAGCAACATTTTGTCACAACGCTATTGATTCAGGAGTTCAGACATCCAGATGGGTCTGTACACGTGTTTTGTCGGCAGGGGGGGGCCTTGTGGACACTGCAGGATCTCAATCATTCCAGCCACTTATTCTTAACTTACTCATGCTTTTCCTGCTGACTGTGCTCCCAACTCCCTTGACATCATGGTCCAGCTCCTCCCCCGCCATTTGCGTTGACGGTTATGTTGAATTCTGCACTAATAGTGGCTTCTTGATGCTCTTGTAGCCCATTCCACGGATGAGAGTGTTTCTGTGACAGGAGCTGTGCTGGGGAGTAAGGAGTCGGGGGGGGGGGGGGGGGGGGGTACAGAATGCTTGCTGATTGGCAGGAAATCAGATACTTACTTCCCTTAATAAAATACTAAGGAGTTTTTTTTTCACGTTTTACCTTCTGTCTCAGTCGGTTACAATAAAGTTACCATTAATATTCTAAACCTTCATGCAGTTCATGCGCGTAAACTTGCAAAATCAGCGTGGGGGTGAAATACCTTTCCCCCCAGCGTTTATACGTTATATCTCGTATTAGCTTCCATTATAGACATTATGCTCATTTGATAAAATGTCATGAGATCGAAGTTGGTAATCCCATCGTAATTGTCTTCTTTTGTCTTTGGCATGCTTCAATATTCTTCTGTGATTGACATGTGACTTTTCTGTATGATGTCCTGAGAGGCGGCCACACTAATTCATACGCTGGGGGTGTGTCTGCTGGGCGGGGTCCTGTACAGATGGTTACCCTCGCAATGAAATCTTGTATCGATGGCAAAGACGAGCAGTGGAAGTGGCCGACCAGCGGTATTGGAGACTTTACCAGTTTGCCTTTGTAGGGATGAGAAACACCACTGATGTGGCTCACACCCAGTCAGGTAGGAAATTATTTATGATACATATTATTATAGATATTATATTATATTACCATGCCCTGCACAAATGAATAAATAATTCCATATGACTGCACTCTTTTTTTAGGAGAATATGTCATCATGACCATCTTTTTCGACTTGAGTCGGAGAATGGGTTATTTCACCATCCAGACCTACATTCCTTGCAGTATGATTGTGGTCTTGTCCTGGGTCTCCTTCTGGATCAACAAGGACGCCGTCCCCGCTCGCACCTCTCTAGGTTTGTACCTACCCTGCTAACGCTATTGCTCTGTGACTTCAACAATTATGCTGCAAATTCATCAAACTACCTCTGAAGCCAAACAGCCCGCCAGTCATTGATTTTTTATGGGAGGGGGTTTGGGGGGGTTGCCCAAAATACCGGCGTACCAAGAGCCACCAAGCATGATCACGTTACCCCTCCGCGTATCTTGCTAACACTCAACTCAGTGTGTCTTCCATTGTCTTTGTTTTCTTGTTTGTGTGGTGACGGCCATAGAACCGGAAATGAAACTTATTGCTTGGCTTATTGTTATCTCTGCTAGCAGCAACATTCTGTCACAACACTATTGTTAACTATATATATTCATATATATACACTAAGTGGTAGCTAATGCTAGCAGCAACATTTTGTCACATGGCTATTGTTAACTATACATATTCAGTGGTAGCTAATGCTAGCAGCAACAATCTGTCACAACGCTATTGTTAACTATAAATATTCATATATATACTCAGTGGTAGCTAATGTTAGCAGCAACATTTTGTCACATGGCTATTGTTAACTATATACTATATTCAGTGGTAGCTAAAGCTTGCAGCAACATTCTGTCACATGATTATTGTTAACTATATATACTATATTCAGTGGTAGCTAATGCTAGCAGCAACATTCTGTCACAACGCCATTGGTAACTATATATATTCATATATATGCTCAGTGGTAGCTAATGCTAGCAGCAACATTTTTCAACTCGGTGTGTCCATTGTCTTTGTTTTCTTGTTTGTGTGGTGACGGCCATAGAACCGGAAAGGAAACTTATTGCTTGGCTTATTGTTATCTCTGTCCTGGCTGTTACTTGAAACGTTAACTCATAATTAACTAACTAACTGACTAACTAACTAACTAACTAACTCATAAATAAACATGGAAGCCACAAAAAACTGATTAGACTCCCGTCTTTCATCAGAAGAAAAATGGTTGGTTCCTACATTTTTCCGTTGAACATAAGTACGTTTCAGGAAAATATCAGTTCCCAACTACAGAAGGACTGCTTTTCTCTCCACCCACTTTTCAATTGATTAGCTCCTTCCCTCAAATTGAAGGTGGTGTTGATCATCATCATTGATCACCAGCTTTGGTGACCGCTAGAAAGAAAACCTGCAGCGTCTCGCCCCCCCCATGGCATGACTTTGGCCCCCCTGGTCTAGTGGAAACTTCTCAAACTGTCTTACGCGTTTCATGTCGCCATAACCACATTTGGCAGATGATAAGCAGGTCGCCATGGCGCCCGTCCTCCAATGCCACCCAAAGCATAGGAACAAAGCCGATCTGACATCCCTGATCCAGGCCATATATGTAGTATATACTAGTATATAATATTGCTAATAGTATTGCTCTAAATCAGATGTTGAAAATGTGAATGAACCATATCATTGCATATTGTTATTAGCTTTTAGAGTGTGCTATTTTAGCTACCACATTTCATATTTGTCCTATTTCCTGAATAAAACAGGACAGCAAACACGTCTCTCTGCCTTGGCTTTCAGGGATCACCACGGTGCTCACCATGACAACCCTCAGCACCATCTCCAGGAAGTCCTTGCCAAAGGTGTCCTACGTCACTGCCATGGACTTGTTCGTCTCCGTCTGCTTCATCTTCACCTTTGCCGCTTTGATGGAGTACGGAACCCTGCATTACTTCACCAGCAACAGACAGACCAAGAAAGCCAAAGCCAACAACCACCAAGTGGGTATCACACTCGCAACCCAGCCACGGGCCGCTGTTGGACCATCTTCTCCGTCTTAGTAGAGGAAGGCTAAAAAACATCGGAGGGCACGCATTCATTTCAAAAGTGGCTGTACTCTAAGTACAGTACTATACTTAGAGTACAGTACTGTACTGTACTATACTTAGGGTACAGTACTGTACTATACTTGGAGTACAATACAGTACTGTACTATACTTAGAGTACAGAAATTCCTCGCCACACGCATTTCAGAAGTGGCTGTACTCTAAGTACTGTACTGTACTATATAGTGTACAGTACAATAGTGTACTATACTTAGGGTACAGTACTGTACTATACTTAGGGTACAGTACTGTACCATTCTTAGGGTACAGTACAGTACAATAGTGTACTATACTTAGCGTACAGTACAGTACAGTACTACGTATACTTAGGGTACAGTACTGTACTATACTTAGAGTACAGTAATTCCTCGCCACACACATTTCAGAAGTGGCTGTACTCTAAGTACTGTACAGTACTATACTTAGGGTACAGTACAGTACTGTACTATAGTTAGAGTACAGTAATTCCTCGCCACACGCATTTCAGAAGTGGCTTGTCTCTAAGTACTGTACTTTACTCTATATAGTACAGTACTGTACTGTACTCTATAGAGTACAGTACTGTACTGTACTCTACAGAGTACAGTACACAGTACAAAAGCCTGAATCTTGCGAGAATAGCGTCATAGATTAGCAAGGATAAAGTCGACGTGTCATAGCGTCACTCGGACGTCAGACAGGAAATAGAGCGTACTATATCCTCAAGTCACTGCAGAGACGACACCATCAGTAAGAAAAATATTTCATCATACAAAAGGCGTCAAAAGTGAACCACGTCAGAGTCCAAACGATACCGAACAAAAACCACAAAATAAAGGAAAGAAAAAGCACTTCTGGACAAGC
Source organism: Doryrhamphus excisus (assembly GCF_030265055.1). Lineage (NCBI taxonomy): Eukaryota > Metazoa > Chordata > Actinopteri > Syngnathiformes > Syngnathidae > Doryrhamphus > Doryrhamphus excisus. The sequence goes on from NC_080472.1 coordinate 11,303,005, forward strand.
CAAGCAGGAAGCTTCACCAGGCGTTCCCAAGCGTTCCCGCTGTGGGACAGAATCCCTCCATCGTGTCCAACAAATACAAATACAAATACAAATGTATTTCTTGTGCTTCCTTCCACAGCAGAAAACGTCCAGCATGGTCAGTATCCACCCTGGAACATCACTGCTACAAATGAACAACATCATGCACTACCACGACGAGGACGACTACGCCTACGACTGTTTGGATGGAAAAGACTGCGCCAGCTTCTTCTGCTGCTTTGACGACTGTCGCTCAGGTGCCTGGCGAGAAAACCGCATGCACGTACGAGTTTCCAAGATTGATTCCTACTCACGAATATTCTTCCCGACTGCTTTTGGCCTTTTTAATTTGGTTTACTGGATCGGCTATCTGTACCTTTAAAAGCGGTACCTCACGGTAGGAGTTTAGGAGTTTTCTACATCCCAGCATTTTCCACAAGGTCCCTTTGCCAATAATTCCAACCTGCAGCCTCGTCCAAATTCTCTTGTATGGGAATATTTGTAGCTAATAAATATCATATAATGCATTCTAACCCCATCAAATACAACGCTAGAATGATCTAAATATATCTATTTATTATTTTGCTCAAATATGTCGCTCTGAATTGGTGGTTGCATGTAGCAAATCATTCTGAAGAACCCAATGTGGTCTCATTGACGGACCCCGCCTCTCGCCCAGAGTCAGCTGGGATAGGCTCCAGCATACCCGAGACCCTAGGAAGTGGATGGGTGTTTCACGCTCCGTAATATCCAGGTGCCAAGCACGCTGGAAGAACAGGAGGACATCACAGGCCAGTTCAGCTCAAATGTAAACACCAGGAACACCGTTTGGTGGGGGTGGGGGATTCGTCCAACTAAGCCCCAGAAAATCAGAATACTGACACCAATACTAAGATCATTGGATGGATTTGTGAAAAAAAAGTTATGAAACCACAACATTTTACCAAATAATGTATTTTTAACAATACAGTATCATACAATTACTGTGGAACCTTGGTTAGTGTCATTAATCCTTTCGAAGGTCCGACTCTAACCAAAACATATACTAACTGAATCCTTGTAATTCCAGTTCATTTGTTCCAGAAAGCCAAAACCCGTTTTTATAGTTTAACAATGCTAGTTTGGGCGGCACGGCGGTCGAGTGGTTAGCGCGCAGAACTCACAGCTAGGAGACCAGGGTTCAATTCCACCCTCAACCATCTCTGTGTGGAGTTTGCATGTTCTCCCCGTGCATGCGTGGGTTTTCTCCGGGTACTCCGGTTTCCTCCCACATTCCAAAAACATGCTAGGTTAATTGGCCACTCCAAATTGTCCATAGGTATGAATGTGAGTGTGAATGGTTGTTTGTCTATATGTGCCCTGTGATTGGCTGGCCACCAGTCCAGGGTGTACCCCGCCTCTCGCCCGAAGACAGCTGGGGTAGGCTCCAGCACCCCCGCGACCCACGTGAGGAAAAAGCGATAGAAAATGAATGAATGAATGAATTCTAGTTTGACATGAGAGTCGTATGAAATCCATACATGATCCATAAATGAACATTTAAGGATACATTTACCTTCACTCAAGATGAGATTCTTGCATAAGAATCCAATCGCCACACTGGACACCACCTTCGTGTTTTGCCATGAGTTATTTCTTAACCTCAATGATGTTCCTCATTTCAAGTCTCTGCTTTTCTTATGATCACAGCTGCAGAATAACCCAAAATGGAGGCAAAGAATGGTTCAAGTGCCAGCATTCTCCATGAAGAATGTGAGAAATGCGAATGAATTCTGAGAAATAACTCATCGTAAAACAGGAAGGTGGTGTGCTTATCGAATGAACTTCTGCCACCTTGTGGCCGTTTCTTACAGCTGTTCGAACAGTGACTTATTTTAGCCTGCATGTGGCGGCGTCACCTCTTTTTGCCTCTCGTGGGAAAAAAAACGTAAAAGAGGTACTGTATAAATACGTCTTTGGTATTGAGAAGAAGTTGGACTAATAGCCGAAATAAACATACGCCATATTGTACGCTAACCAGAAAATGTATGCAAGCCGAGGCAAAAATCTGGAGTCAATTTTCAATGTTGACTGAAAACATGCTAACCGAGGGACGTACGCTAACCAAGGTTCCACTGAGTTTCCTTTCACTGGATGCAATAGTTAGAGCAAAACTAAGTCAATAACACAATAACTCAACAAAAGCAATGGAGTATGGACCGTATGTATCTATCTAAGCGTCACTCATGCATCGACTCTATCGCTGTGTGTAAATAACTAGCTAGTATTTCCTAAATGTTACGGCAGCTGATGAAAAAGTATTTCAAACGGAAGTCCAAGCTGTCCGTTGGCCGTGTAACCATAGTAACAGGAGGAATGCACTCAAATACTCAGCAATAATCTATGCAAGATGAACACGGTTCTCCACAGGCGGGGCGACTTCTCGACGAATCGTTCAACTTAGGGGGTGGGGGGGGGCTTTTTGTTCGCATACATTCGCTGGTGGGGAAAAGGAAAATAACTCAAAGTTTTAAAGACTCAGGTTGTTCCCCAACCCGACGGTTGCTGGTTTGATCCGCCATCCCGCTGGGATCATCATCATTCCGATATTAACATTCAGTCTGCAATTTTTCTTTCCAACATTACGAATTCTACTGTTAAAAACGACGAATGATGCCCCCCTTTTATTTCCACAATTCAATATTTTCTGTTTGATCCCATTGAAAATGAATGGGCAATTTGAAATGAATTGCATTAATAGTCGTTAAATATGTAGCGTCAGATTTTAAATTGGGCAACATTGTGGCAAAAATACTAAATCTAACGCACTAAAACTATTAAAAATTGTGCTTTGTTTTCCATAAATCACTGAAACATCTTCAGACTACCAACCATTAGATTCTTTTCAGGAGTTTTACACTTTAGATGTCAGTTAGATTATTTGCTATATTGTATAAATTATGTATAATATGAAAAAAAACATGGAAAAAAACTGTCAATGTCACTTTCACTTTCCTTTTCCTCGATGCATTGCCATCTGATGAGATGCTTTGGAGATGATGGGGGAAAGGTTCGTTACAAAGCTGTAAAACAGACAAAATGCTCGCCAATACGGGAATATTTTTGTAAGAATCCACTGTGAGTATTGGAATGGCTTCTTAGTAAAATAGCTATGGTAATATTTGCATGTTATATCAACTGTAGTATGTAACTCTATCTTACTCGGTGTGGGAGGTACTGCAAATGTTGGTATCGACCAGTAAATACCAAGTACTGTAAATACAGGGCCACTATTCCTGATTATCATAAAAAATTATCAAACTAAATAAATGTATTGATCAACAAACTTATTTGCACAAAATGTTAATACTTTTTAGGTTGTTTATATTGTTTTTTTTAGATTATTTATTTTTTTACTATTGAACTGGTTTTGTCCTCTTTACTGCTGTGCAAAGTAAATTACCCCACTGAGGAATTAATAAGGTATAACTAATCTAATCTAACACTTGACCTTCATCCCTTGACCTTCTGGAACGATCATTGGTTTTCTAAAATATACTCATTCTGAAATTAGCAGTCTTTTATTTACGACAGAGTATTAGGGCCACATTGAAAAGTCATCAAACTGAGATTTCGAGAAACTTGTACATTTACAAGAATAAAGTCATAAATTCATGAAAAGGAAGTTGTACATTAACCAGAAAATAAGTCAAAATATTCAGAGAACAAAGTGACAAATTTATGGGAATGAAGTCATGAATTTACTCGAAAAAGAAAGTCGGTATATTATTGAGAATAAAGTCATAAATCTGTGAGCATAAAGTCGAAAATTAACGAAAGTTGTAAATTTACCAGAAAATAAGTCAAAATATTCTGAGAACAAAGTCACAAATTGACGGTAATCAAAAGTGGGTATATTATGAGAATAGAGTGCTACACGTGCGTGAATAGAGTGCTAAAAGTGCAAGAATAGAGTGGTAAACGTGCGATAATAGAGTGCAAAACATGCAAGAATAGAGTGCAAAACGTGCAAGAATAGAGTGCAAAACGTGCAACAATAGAGTGCAAAACGTGCGAGAATAGAGTGCAAAACGTGCGAGAATAGAGTGGTAAACGTGGGAGAATAGAGAATAGAGTGCAAGAATAGAGTGCAAAACATGCAAGAATAGAGTGGTAAACGTGCAAGAATAGAGTGCAAAACGTGCGAGAATAGAGTGGTAAACGTGCAAGAATAGAGTGCTAAACATGTGAGAATAGTGGTAAACGTGCGAGAATAGAGTGCAAAACGTGCGAGAATAGAGTGCAAAACGTGCGAGAATAGAGTGCAAAACGTGCGAGAATAGAGTGCAAAACGTGCGAGAATAGAGTGCAAAACGTAAAAGAATAGAGTGGTAAACGTGGGAGAATAGAATGGTAAACGTGCAAGAATAGAGTGGTGAACATGCAAGAATAGAGTGGTGAACATGCAAGAATAGTGGTAAACGTGCGAGAATAGAGTGCAAAACGTGCGAGAATAGAGTGCAAAACGTGCGAGAATAGAGTGGTAAACGTGCGAGAATAGAGTGGTAAATGTGCGAGAATAGAGTAGTAAATGTGCGAGAATAGAGTAGTAAATGTGCGAGAATAGAGTGGTAAACGTGCGAAAATAGAGTGGTAAACGTGCGAAAATAGAGTGGTAAACGTGCGAGAATAGAGTGGTAAACGTGCGAGAATAGAGTGGTAAACATGCGAGAATAGAGTGGTAAACGTGCGTGAATAGAGTGCCGAAAAATGCGAGACTAGAGTGGTAAACATGCAAGAATAGAGTGTAAACATGAGAGAATAGAGTGTAAATGTGCGAGAATAGAGTGGTAAACATGCGAGAATAGAGTGGTAAACATGCGAGAATAGAGTGGTAAACATGCGAGAATAGAGTGTAAACGTGCAAGAATAGAGTGATAAACGTGCGAGAATAGAGTGCAAAACGTGCGAGAATAGAGTGGTAAATATTGGTGGTAAAAGAACATTTCCCTTTTACGGCGTGTTGTGTTAAAAGGTCAACAAGTGGTCCTGCCATCTTTTCATGTTTTGGTCCGTGGACCTCGGACCCCCTGACTCCAGTGGAGTGTCAGGCCACCGGTGTTGCATGGAAAAGCCGGTCTGTACGCGGCTGGTCACTTACCGCCCCAATCTCCACAGGCTACTTAGCGTTGACGTGTAGAAACACGTCCGATCATTCGGATGCGTTCGGCTCTCCTTTGCACGCCAGAGATCCCGATGCGTAGCTGAGCTTGTAAAACAATCCAGCTGTTAATCCGCGTGCCCATGAGCAGCATACGGATGTTGGCTCCAAAGGCATGATGGGCTTTGCATCCAACCTAAGCCATATAAGACGTCAGCTGTATGCAATTCCATCCTGTGTAAATGTCCATCATCTTGTATCGTGATTCCTCAGTAGACTGTGAAAAGAAATAAAGCAGTGCCTGAAAACAACCGAGTGGGGATTTCATGTGGACCAGCGGTCACCAGCGGTCACCTGGTCCTTGAACCCGGGCTCTATTTTACAAGGAAACACCACTTTTGGGGAATTTGGGTGGATGGAAGCTCCTCCCACTGCAGGCTTTGGTGCAGGTGAGGTTGGTCCACCTCCCAGGTGGAGCATATGAAGATGCTGATTAGGCTGCACCGTTTTAGCACGTGGCTAACAATACAATACAAGGACAATGGTGTGACCAGCGTTATGTAGACCCCAGGTATTGGGGTCTTTAGTCGAGGGGGGCGTACAAGACTTGTGTACCGCTGTCCCAAGGCCAGAAGTGACTTTTGGGGATCCCCCATCATTTTGGTTGCCATTCGTCTTCTTCCACTTTTCCTAAGAAAAGCTCAGGACCCCTGTACCCCCCTCCCCCCACACATTGCTGACCCCTGGTATAAACCCCACCCAAGTCAAATATACCAAATCTCCCACACAAATCAGGAAGCAACATGAAGATGGACGTTAGCATCCAGAACGTTAGCGTTTTATCAGTGACCTTATTGTCTTTACCCAAAACCAGGACACTCAGCCTGTCAAACGATGAAAACTCTGACATTTTCATCAACAATGAAGGACATTACAACGTGGAAAGTATATTAATACTCGCTTTGTGTTTACTTGATTTGGGTTCCATTGCTAAATCTGCTGGATTCTTCCTTTTAATCCCCGTTAAAGAGAAATGACGGCCCCTTGTGGACAACAACGGGAGTGCATTACTGCATATGGAAACATGCTTCCTGGAGTCAGCAATAGAAACAATAGAGCTTATTTTTATTGATGACATGATGATAAAAGAGAAAGACATACTTATGTCTTTATACTTATACTTATTGTTGCTAATCACACAGATTGAACAGGAGCAACACGAAGTAGCAACAAAACAAAGGCACATTTTGTCTTATTAAAAGTAGGCAAAAGCAGTCTGTATTTTTCCATTTTTTTGCCTTAAAGGAGCACCATAACCACCTTAACCATCCCAAATCCACGACAGTCAAGTGTTGTGGGTGAGCGTGGTCCAATCCACTTTCATCGTCCCCAGACGTCCACTCCGGACATTACTGCTAGCTTTGTTTACACTGCACAGCCTTTTTCATTGTCATTCATGTCCTCCATGGCGGACTGGACTTGGGTACCGTCTCATTGGTGTAACAGGACTGACCCTCCAGATGACTTGGCTTGCATGTCTTTGACTCATAAAGGGTCGGCAGTTAAATTCTCTTCTTGCAATTTTAGGACTTTATTGTCAGAATGTTCACCAAAATTATAGTTAAAATTTTTTTTTTTAATTCCAAGTTGACTCAACTTAAAAAAAAATTGTAACCTCGCTGCTGTAAAATTTTGATTAAATCTAGCAAATTATTTCAGGTAATTTCAACACACAACTAATTTTCTCCAACTTAAAAGACCAAGTTTACGTGACTTATTGATTTGTTGTGGGAACTTCATTTTTTTTTAGGTCAAATAACCAAATATTTTGGTTGTATCAACAATCAAGTTTCAATTCAATTATTTCAATTTAATTGTGAGTTGAATTTACTTGAGCTAATTAGTTAGACCAGGGGTCTCAAACACGCGGCCTGCGGGCCAAATGTGGCCCGCAGGACACTAGTTTGAGGTCCCCGCCTTGATATAAAAGTTTAATGTTTAAAGTTTGATATGGATGCTGTATGGTATCATGTACCCAGAAAAAAATATTACGTTTGATTAATGTTCATGTTAAAGGTTAAATAACTGTTAATAGTTATCCTCCCTATCCGTGTGGAAGTGGTAAGTTTTTGGCTATTTAAGTTTAAAGGAAATAACTTGAAGGCTACCGTTTAGGTCGCTAGCTCTCTAGTTTGCGAGTTAGCATGTGTCTCAAGACCCTGCAGTTGCGCAATATGTTGTAAATAAAAAGAGTATAAATGTGACTATAGTCGTGTTTTGTCATGTCTACAGGGCTCTAATAATGCTTTGTTCATTTTAATCTGAAAAAAATCATTTGTCTACTCACCAACTATATGTGCTTTCTTAACTTTTTATTATTTGCCCTTTTATTATTATTATATTTATTTATTACTGATTGATTGATTTTCTTTATTCTTGATCTTATTTTGTGTAGAAAAATAAAAAGTACGATATTTGAGACCAGTGGAATGTTTTATCAGAGCTTTTCTTGAAGAAAATTGGAACCAAAGCGAAGTTTTTTTAATTTTTTTGTTTTTAATAAATGCGTTTTTTTTTTTTTGCGGCCCAGTCTCACCCAGACCCGAGCTCCAGTGGCCCCCAGGTAAATTGAGTTTGAGACCCCTGAGTTAGACTAAATTAAAAGTGAGTTGAGATGACTTGAGTTCTATTGTTGATACAACAAAAATATTTGTTTATTTGACCAAAATAGTAAAAAAATAAGTTCCAAAACAAAGGACGTGAACTTGATCTTTTAAGTTGGAGAAACTTCGTTGTGAGTTGAAATGACTTCAAATAATTTGCTAGATTTAATCAAAATTTTCAGGCAGCGAGGCTACAAATTATTTTAAGTTGAGTCAACTTGGATTTTTTTTACAGTGTACTAGAATATTTCCCAACCTAATTTTTAACAAAATAACAATTTTTCTCATATTAAAACTGATTTAATATTTCAACTTTATGGTAATAAAATGTTATTCTCATAGATGACCACTTTTGTCTCTAAACATTTGGACTTTACTTGATGAATCAATTTCTGCTGTTTTTTTGTTTTTTTAATTAAATTCTACTTTTAGACTTTTAGACTGTCATAAAGTTCAAATAAAAAACTCCAGCCAGCTGAAAAAGGCACTGGGCCACACTTTGGACACCCCTGGTCTTACTGAATGGTTGAACGGACGGGGCGTATCCCATTTATCCGCATAAGGGACTACTTTAACTAAAAGGGGGGGGGGGGTACTTTCGTGTGCTTCATAGGCACATAAACAATCTGCCCGAACTACACACGGTGATACAAAACAAACAACAAAAGTAAGGCTCACGGCAAATACACATTTTTTGTTGCCTGGCGTCCAGTCTAGTCTAGTCTAGTCCAGGATGTAGTCTTCTTTCTGGACTAAGTCATTGGGGGTCTGCTCTCACCCCGTTTAGAAGTCAAACGGTAAAGACGTGGGATTGTTAACTGGTGTGTAACACGGACTGAACTGTAAGCCATACAGCGTGTAACAGTGTGTAGCATTGTGTAGCAGTGTGTAGCGGTGTGTAACAGTGTGTAGCAGCATCACTGCTCCTCTGTGCTCAGCACCGGATCCACCAGTTTGTTGTGGACATGCATCAAACCTGGAACGACAATCACATTTTTTTTTACATGATTAGAGTCCTGTAGACATGAAATAACACCCCTATAGTACCCTGTACGACCATATTACCAAACATAGTACACATAATGGGGGTCGGGGGGGCGGACAGAAAGTGACCAGCAACAGTAGCAGCCGTTTCTATAAAAGTCTGGTGCTTGTGTGTCTCATAGAAGATTACTGACACCTAGCGTGGAATACCACATATGGCTTATGTTTGTGTTTTATTAAAAACGATGACGTGAATATGAATATACTTGGGCTAATACTAGGCCGTATGTGTACTGCAGTAATACTTGATGTTCCGTCAAGAGCAAGAAAGAGTTGAAACGCGTCATGAGCACCTTTGAAGTATTTCACGGTTTTGACGCGTAGCTCCAGCGTGGCATCCTCGTCACAAACAAAGATGGTGTGCGGATGCTGCTGGAAGGCAGATACGGTCCACATGTGGTTGACGCCGTCTTCGATGGCTTTGTAGAGGGCGAAGGCCTTGTGTGCCCCGGTGATTAAAATCATCACCTGGAAGAGGAGGACATTATGACTCATGCGTCACTCCGTCAATCATCCTGAAGATGGAACGCCTCGTGAAAGGACATGCAGTCCAAAACTTTAGAACTGCTCAACGTAAACATTATAGAGGCCGCCATTACGATGACATAATAAGCCCTTCCCGCTATATGAAATAACGCCTGACCTCCTTGGCGTCCATGACGGTCCCGACCCCGACGGTCAAAGCCATGGTGGGAACCTTGGAGAGGTCGTTGCCGAAGAAGCGAGCGTTTGCCACGATGGTGTCCTTGGCCAGCGTCTTCACTCTGGTCCTGGAGACCAGGCTGGATCCTGGCTCGTTAAAGGCTATGTGGCCGTCGGGTCCGATCCCTGGAAGACTCGACATATGCAATATCATTTCATTTTTCATCATATCATTTTTGTACAAATGAGATGCCGTTCATGGCTGCTAATCATGTGCACAAACTCAGTCTGTCATTCAATGACAGCTAACGTTAGCGGCTAACACACCTAATAACAATATTTCCGAATCGATAATCAATATTAATATCACCCTTTTTGACCTAATTGTCACAAGAGGTGTAATTCCCATTTTAGGCAGTACATAGTACTCAAGTACAGTGTACCTGTACCTCCATGTTAGGTTTTTTTTTGTTTTTTTTGCGCTCGGTTTTCATTCATTCATTCATTCATTCATTCATTTTCTACTGCTTTTTCCTCACGAGGGTCGCGGGGGTGCTGGAGCCTATCCCAGCTGTCTTCGGGCGTAAGGCGGGGTACACCCTGGACTGGTCGCCAGCCAATCACAGGGCACACATAGACAAACAACCATTCACACTCACATTCATACCTATGGACAATTTGGAGTAGCCAATTAACCTAGCATGTTTTTGGAATGTGGGAGGAAACCGGAGTACCCGGAGAAAACCCACGCATGCACGGGGAAAACATGCAAACTCCACACAGAGATGCCCGAGGGTGGAATTGAACGCGCTCGGTTTTATTGAGCTGAATTCAAAGATGTGGAAAAATAATTCCATATACACAAAAAGGCCAGTTCTGTCTCAAATACTGTTCATAAATCTATCTCAATATTCATCATTCATCCACTTATCAAGATGATGATTAGGCAGGTGTGCCGTTGACTGGCCACAATAAAAGGCCACTCCAAAGTTTTCAGTTAACTCATTCAATATCAAAGACGTATTCATGCGTTTTTATGAACCTGAATGTCCAATCCCATAAATGTGTTCATACGTTTTTATGAACCTGAATGTCCAATCCCAAAGACGTATTCATAAGTTTTTTTCACAAGAGGAAAAAAGAGGTGACGACACAACCGCACACTAATCAATGTCACTTTTAGAGCCACTTTTAGAAAATTTTTAAGTCATGAAAACGGCCACAAGCTCAAAAAGAACGTGGAGGAGTGTAGCGTGCAGAATAGTGGTGGGCAAAACCGTTCATTTCAGTACAAAGATCCGTTCATTTTGTTCATTTCGGTCAATTGGTCGTTAGCGTGTGATCTCCCACCGTAACTCGACAGCACAACGACATGGTGTGTCGGTCATGAACGAACGAACGAATCTCCACATTAGCTTGACACACAAGTGTGTTATAATATTCACGCCACATTAGCATATGGAATGGTTGCGTTTCTTCACGTCGTCTGTGAGTGCGCACCATTTCGCACTGTTTTGTTTACATTCCGTGTCGGCCGTCTGGTTCATGCTAATATTCCCACACTGGGGCTGCGGTGACTTCATGTTAGCATAAGACCAGCGGATGAAACATACACGAATATGTGCATGTATAGCCTTATCGTCACCGTTAGCCACACTTAGCAGCTAAACTTAGTCAAACAGCTAATATTAGCTGACAGGAAACACAACTAAGTGTCACTGCAAATAAGAAACTGACCCCCAACAAACAAGTGGATTCCTCCCGCCTCTGCAATCTTCTGCTCGTAGTCCCGACACTCCGCTTCCAAGTCCTCGGCGTTTCCGTTCAGGATGTGAGCATTGGCAGGATCGATGTCGATATGCTTGAAGAAGTTGTTCCACATGTAGGAATGGTAGCTCTCCGGGTGGGCGCGAGGTAGACCTCCGCAAAAGACACCAAGTTTTACAATTGTTGACGTCCGTATCAAATGAACGTGGCGGCAAAACATCCTCTAATATCATCAACTCATTTTCACATCCTCTGATGTCATCAATGATGATGAGGAACATCTGCTGCTCCACCGTCATAATGCTACGCGCTAACGATGGATCTGCGCGATCGATCGATGGATCCATCATTAGCGCACAAATCAATCGTTTTCTGCGCTCATGATAGTATGATAGTATGTTACTGCGGCCGGGATGGATGTGTGTAGTTTGTTTAGATGCCAACAGATGGCAGCGCTGAGTGTTGGTACTTACAAGAATCAACAAGAAGTCCATGCATGCAAATTTCAAATCTTTGATTAATTGTCAAGCAGTTCACTTTGTTACCGTTCTCGGCAGGGGGGAGTGTGAACCCTGAACCCTAACCCCTAACCCCAACCCCAACCCTAACCCCTAAAACCCTAACCCCTAACCCTAACACCAACCCTACACCCTAACCCCAACCCCTAAAACCCTAACCCCTAAAACCCTAACCCCTAAAACCCCAACCCTAACACTAACGTCAACACTACACCCTAACCCCAACCCATACCATAACCCCTAACCCCAACCCCAACCCTAACCCCTAACAGCTAACCCAACCCCTAACCCTAACACAACCCTAACCCCTAAAACCCTAACCCCAACCCTAACCCCAACCCTAACCCCAACCCTAAACCTTAAACCCTAACCCATAACCCCTAACACCTAACCCCAACACCTAACCCAACCCCTAACCCTAACACCTAACCCCAACCCTAACACAACCGTAGCCCCTAAAAGCCTAACCCCCAACCCTAACCCCTAACACCTAACCCCAACCCTAACCCAACCCCTAACACCTAACCCCAACCCTAACCCCTAACCCAACCCCAAACACCTAACCCCAACCCTAAACCCTAAGCCCTAACCCTGTCATTGTATGCAATTAGCAGATCAATGATTGTCATCATATCGTTAGCGCAGTGTCAAAGCATCGGTCTCCAGTGCAAGGTAGTTCTATCCATCGTGAGCGCAGAAATCGATCGATTTGTGCGCTAACGATGGATCCATCTCGGGCGCAGAGCTTTACATTAGCTCGTAATAATAATAATATTTTATTGCTCAAAAATGCTCTTCCAGTTTGTCCAGTTTCAGCTTGCAACTCACCCACATATTCGTCCATGTTGAAGGTTTTCACATACTTAAAGGACAGATGCCCACCTCTGTGGTACTCAATCAGCTTCTGGTAACATCCATATGGCGTGCTCCCTGAAGCACAGACAGCAGCTCATGTCAACACGACATCGTGAGAGGAGGACGATGAGGAGGAATGATGATGACACCCACCCGTAGGCAGACCCAGAGTGAAGAATCTGTCGGCAGAAGGCCCAAACTGGATGATCCTGTTACGGATATATTTGGCCGCCCACTCGCTGGCCAAGTCGTAATCATCCAAAATCACCAGCCTCATTGCTGCTGCTCCACAAAAGAAGAAGAAGAAGAGAAGTCGGGCACGTCCACGCCGAGCCAAAGATGGTTGCACGTGGGAGCATTGTGATGAAGAAGATGAGAAACACGACAGAATGTATAACATGTTCATTATTCTGCTTTATTGCGTCTTGGTAAGAATCACGTCATCAAGTAAAAGGTAAAAGTAACGTGAAATTTATCCTTCCAAATGTCGTTTATACGCACTTACAATTATGTTATATGTGTCATACTACAATTTTTTAACGATAAAAATGTGTTTTACGTTAACATTTGTTGCGTAACTGTCTTAGTTAGTGAAGAACTACGAAGAACTACACAGACAACCGATGATGACATCATAGAAAGGCGACGGCTGACTTCCAGTTCTTGTTTTACAAGCGAATAAACTGCTAATTATTACACTAAATACACTTTAATAACACACAGTAGTTGGACTCAGCATTATGTATTCATAACATGACAACATGTACACTAAGGGAGATTCTACTGTTTATAGAAATTAAACTAGAATTTTTAATTAAAAAAAACAGCAGCACGTCTGTGCACAAGCCTCAAATAAATAATAATAAGCTACAAATACTAGTCTGGCATGCATCAATCACAATCAAAGACTAATTCAAAGAATTCTGTTAGCGGTTGTATGATAGCAGACGCTGCTAAAGTTAGCCAGCTAAGTCAAATAAATATGGCCGAAAAACTTACACAATCTGCTGACTGACTTGTGCAGGTAACGGAGAACTAGCAGCTGGAGAACTATCCTTCTCGACGAACTAAGTTCTCTCCGTAAATCGGGCGATTGGAAACACGTCACATGAACAACAAGTCATGTGATTTGGGGGGCCTATCAGCTGCCGGCGGTTCTTCCTGGTTTGCGTCACGTGCCCTGACGTCATGATGAGTCCGCCCAGAAGAGCAAAAAGGCGATCGAATTGTACGAAATGAACGGGAACATTTTTATATAAAGAGTTGAACATTAATGATACCTAATCGATACTTCCGTTCTATATAAATATTTGCTTAATAAAAAGCAAACACATGTCGTTACATGCCATCTGTTTGCAATAATGTAAGTTCTTCGTAAGTTGACACGGCGAACGAACCGGAAGTAGTTAAAACATGTCCATTCATCTTTACTTGTTATTGCAAATGAAACCTTTTGAATCGACATCTTATATTTTAATGAAAGGGACATTTAAGTCTTCAAAAATATACAGAGCAAAATGACTAAGCATTATAAACACTCCCGATTAAAGATGAAAACGTTCCCAAACGCGAGGTTGAATGGCCTTACGGACTTAATCCAAATATTTGGTGACAAGATTCAGTAGCCTGACTTGGACAAATATCTTTTTCATGTTTAATAAGTCCTCCTCCCTCAGATGATATGAGAAATTCTTATAAAGTTATATATTTACTAAGTGACAGCTTTGAAATGGCAGGGAATTGTGGGAATGCTCATGATGAACACAATGAATCCGCTACACCAGGGGAATTAAACACGCGGCCCGCGGGCCAAATGTGGCCCGCAGGACACTAGTTTGCGGCCCCCGCCTTGATATGAAAGTTTAATGTTAGTGCGGCCCGCGCAAGTTTGATATGGATGCTGTATGGTATCATGTACCCAGAAAAAATGATTACGTTTGATTCATGTTCATGTTAAAGGTTAAATAACTGTTAATAGTTATCCTCCCTATCCGTGTGGAAGTGGTAAGTTTTTGGCTATTTAAGTTGAAAGGAAATAACTTGAAGGCTACCGTTTAGGTCGCTAGCTCTCTAGTTTGCGAGTTAGCATGTGTCTCAAGACCCTGCAGTTGCGCAATATGTTGTAAATAAAAAGAGTATAAATGTGACTATAGTCGTGTTTTGTCATGTCTACAGGGCTCTAATAATGCTTTGTTCATTTTAATCTGAATAAAATCATTTGTCTACCCACCAACTATATGTGCTTTCTTAAGTTTTTATTATTTGCTGTTTTATTATTATTATATATATTTATTACTGATTGATTTTCTTTATTCTTGATTTGTTCATTTATTTTTCATCTTATTTTGTGCAGAAAAATAAAAATTAAGATATTTGAGAACAGTGGGATGTTTTATCAGAGCTTTTGAAGAAAATCAGAACCAAAGCACTGAAAAAGTTTGTATATTTTTCTGTTTTTAATAAATGCGTTTTTTGGAAAACCTGATGCGGCCCAGCCTTGCCCAGACCCGAGCTCCAGTGGCCCCCAGGTAAATTGAATTTGAGACCCCTGCTCTACACTGAAGCGTATACAATTACGGATGTACACACAACTGCGGTTCTTGCAGGGCATATTGGTTACATTCCAATACTTGGCTCTTTTTGGAACCATTTTTGTCCTTGGATCCTACCAAAGAAACATGCAAAAGGCTTGCTGCAGACATCCTCATTCATGTACTATGAACACAAATCTGCAGTGGCATCAACTGCAAAGTGGAAAGATGCAGCGATTCTATTATTTTATCAGAAGTCTAGAATTTGCAGTCTCATAGAGGAGCTCTGAAGCAATTCCAGAATTTATGCACCCAGGGATGGGCTTTCAAAATTCCCAGACATGTACCGCTAGTGCACCTCTGAAATGAGACGGCATCATGGATACAAGTCGTGGAAATGAGCTTCCTCTGCAGGGTTGACCCTTCAGAGAAAAAGTGCCGCCACCATGATGTGAATAAGAATATAACAGCAGTGGGAGAGCGGAATTATTCAGTCAAGCAAGTTCTGGGCTTTAAGATTTATTGTTGTACTCACAACATATGCACAGGAAAGTATGCGGGATGGATATTGTTGAGGAAAAATGTCTGTCCCTAAGATGTGGCTGGTTGACAGCGGGCCACATGTTCCTCTGCGGTGGAAGTGGTGGAGGCTCCATCGGGACGCAGAAGGCCAGGTCTATGATTAAAACGTCCAATTTAATCTCTCTTCTTGTAGTCCTCCAGGTGGGCCAGGATCCATCCCGACGGTCCCAGGATGGCGACACAGAACATACCCAGTCCAATGGCGGTTTCCTGTAGAAAAAAAATTTGAATGATATTCTCATATCGCAGATGTTCTTTGAATGTTCCCATTAAAGATCTGGCGTTGTCCTCCAGCATGTGGGAATATGCTGGAGGACATTAGGAGGGATATAGTGAAAGGGAATCCATTGCAATGGCTCCACCATAAATGTTCCACAACATTACTGTAAAATACAATCTGAGAATTCACTACGGTGTGTGTTTTGTATCCTAAAAACCTCTGCCCATGCCGTTAATAATATATAAACGTGATTTAGTCAAGTATTGCAATGGAAAATGAAAGCTGTGATGTCTTAAAGTGCTGCGCTAATAAGAACTACAGTCAACTTAGCTAGCTTTAGCCTAGCTAGCTCAAAGGTCACGATAACATAAAAATACGACGGTGGATAACATATTTAAAAATGTCTCTGTCATACCATGAAATAAATCACCAACCAGACCCCCTGGTTAATTAAAAGGGTTAATTTTCACTCTTTATAGAAAACACGATTATGACCTCGACAGTCAAGGACGGCTGTGTAGTCAGGCAGGCATTAGCATAGCAGCACATTTGTAGCTAACTCACCATAGCGCCTATATTCTCCTTGGCAGGTTTAGTGTAGACATTTGCCTTCTGGCTGATGGTGAACCCCCGCAAAGTAGGAGTAACACGGTTTGTAATGGTTCGCAGAAGCCCAGACATATTTGTCCGATGTGTTTCGTCGATGTCGAGTCGTATGTCCGCTGTAGTTTGCTGTTGTGACGTCACTTCCCTCATTTGCCAAACCGAAACAGATTCCTGTCACAGCGCCACTTCCTGTCTGGGAGGATATATATTTTTGGGTTCCGGTAAGTTAGTGAGCTTTTTTTTGTTTCGTTAAAAAAATAAAAATAAAAACATTTTTAGCCAAGACCACATTGTATTGTTTGTGGACCAACCTGCTTGTTTTGTTTCGTTAAAAATAAATAAATAAAAACATTTTTAATCAAGACCACACTGTATTGTGTGTTGACCAACTTGCTTTTTTTGTTTTGTTAAAAAAATAAATAAATAAAAAACATTTTTGACCAAGGCCACACTGTATTGTGTGTTGACCAACTTGCTTTTTTGTTTCATTAAAAAAAAATAAAATAAAACATTTTTAACCAAGATCACACTGTATTGTGTGTTGACCAACTTGCTTTTTTGTTTCGTTAAAAAAATAAATAAATAAAAACATTTTAAATCAAGACCACACTGTATATTGTGTGTTGACCAACTTGTTTTTTTTGTTTCATTAAAAAAAAACAAAAAAACATTTTTAACCAAGACCACACTGTATTGTGTGTTGACCAACTTGCTTTTTTGTTTCGTTAAAAAAAAAACATTTTTAACCCAGACCACACTGTATTGTGTATAGAAATAAAAAGTACAAATACTACAGTATATTTAGATGGATTGTCCCAGGCCGTTAAAACGGTTAAATGTCCAATAACGCCCTCTGCTGGACGGCCATCACCACAACAAACATATCATGGCAGGGGTTTTCAATTAGGGTTGTTCAAGGGCCACAATGTTTACATTGTGACGGCCAGTTTGGGTTGGGGGAGATATTCCTTATACATATATGTAAGGACAAACCTCTGTGTTGTTATGAATTATTTGTGTCAACATTTTTGTAGTAATATAATTGAATTGTTATTCTACAATATGTCACAGGCTTTTTGGTACTCCTGCTTTAGCACTTGTTTGGTAAAGTTTATTTGTTTGGAAAAGTTAAAAAAAATAAGCTAGTGGCTACGAGCTCCACTGCTGCAAATTCCACGTGAGCGGTAATCGCCTCATGCATAATAACCCTGCTGCACATGTTCCATATTCAGACTACCTCCTGTTTCCCTGGCAACGGGGGAGCAGTGGTATGTAGTAATCCTCCTCACCTCATCCCAGGACCTCCTCTCCTCCTACAATACAACAAGAAGGACTCTTCACAGTTGGGAAGTAACAGAGTTTGGAAATCTGTGCGGCACTTCGCCCTTTTTGGGGGTCACAGTGTTTAGTTTTTGGTAATATTCCTCTTGTTTGCTAATAAAATGGGGACTCACACCGGACTCAATGTTTCCAGCCATGATGCACCTTACGGGGGGAAAAGTGTCTTTTCCCAAATGGAGCACAACATAGTGGCTGGATATCTTATCACCGCAGGTATTGTTGTTTTTATTTACTTCATTTACTGCTTCAGTCAATATGTGGGGATGATTGTTTGATAAATAATGACCATATCTATATTTGGGGGTTTCAACATTGGTTTAAAACGCACCTTTTGTTGTTGAAAATGGCTTATTATTAGTCAAAATATGCATATTTAAACACATTTTGTGTACTTTTTGTCCAAAACGCTCAGTTTCAACATTTTGGTCAGTGGTTGTAATAAATGAGTATTATTGAATGATGGACTTTGAATTCCATAATGGACCTTTTCACCTGGGCTCTTTTCAGGCGTCATCAGTCTCCTGAGCAACATTGTCGTTCTTCTCATGTTCGTAAAGTTTAAGGAGCTTCGTACCGCCACCAACTTTATTATCATCAACCTGGCTTTTACTGACATTGGAGTGGCTGGCATCGGTTATCCCATGTCCGCAGCTTCTGACATCCATGGAAGCTGGAAATTTGGGTACACTGGTTGCCAGGTCAGTGCTTCCTCCCGCATTACAAAAGAATGCCATGCATCTTTTTCTAGGCCACGTATCCTCACTAGGGTCGCGGGGGTCCCAGCTCCCAGCGAGGGTCCCAGCTCCCAGCGAGGGTCCCTCTCGTTCAGCCGACTTTGGGCGGGGTACATGAGTCGCAGGACGCATATGGACAATCATTCACTCACATTCATATGGACAATTTTCATGCATATTGTTTGAATGTGTGAGAAAAGCAGAGTACCCAGAAAAAAAAACTAAACTAACTAATTAACTACTTAATTAAATTATTTGAAAATTATTTGAAAATTATTTGAAAATTATTTGAAAATTATTTGAAAATTATTTGAAAATTATTTGAAAATTATTTGAAAATTATTGGACTGTTGCAATTGTAGCACTTTTGTGTTTTTATTTCCAGATTTATGCAGCCCTCAACATCTTCTTCGGCATGGCTAGCATCGGGCTGCTGACTGTGGTGGCCATAGACCGCTATCTCACCATATGCCGACCGGACATAGGTATCCAATACCGATACCGATACCGAAATATGAAAACATTTGCTTTCATTGTGAAAGTGTGTATGGTTTGCCTCTTCAGGGCAGAAGATGACAGTGCGATCATACCATCTCCTCACCCTGGCGGCATGGCTTAATGCTCTCTTCTGGTCCACCATGCCTATAGTGGGCTGGGCTGGCTACGCCCCAGACCCCACTGGAGCCACGTGCACCATTAACTGGCGCCAGAATGATCTGTGAGTTGGAGTACAAAACTGCTATGGTCTCCACCAATTGTGGGACTTTTGTATCTACAGTGGAACCTTGGTTAGTGTCATGAATCCCTTTTGGAAGGTCCCACTGGGATCCTTGGTTTCCATCAGATATATAGGAATATGTCATATTTATGTTCCGGAAAGCTACAAATATTCAGGAAAAATACATTTTTACAGTTGATGATGGATGGATGGATGATGGTGGATGGATGGATGATAGATGGATGATGGATATATGATGGATGGATTATGCAGGATGGATGGATGGTGGATGGATGAATGATGGGTGGATGGTGGATGGATGATGGGTGGATGGATGATGGATGGATGATGGGTGGATGGATGATGGATGGATGATGGGTGGATGGATGGATGGATGATGGATAGATGATGGATGGATTATGCAGGATGGATGGATGGTGGATGGATGAATGATGGGTGGATGGATGGATGATGGATAGTGGACGGATGATGGGTGGATGGATGGATGGATGATGGATAGATGATGGATTAATTATGCAGGATGGATGGATGATGGATGGATGGATGATGAGTGGATGGATGGATAGATGATGGATGATGGATGGATGATGGGTGGATGGATGGATAGATGATGGATGGCTGGATGATGGATAGATGATGGATGATGGGTGGATGGATGGATAGATGATGGATGGATGATGGATAGATGATGGATGATGGGTGGATGGATGGATGATGGATGAATTGGTGATGGATGGATGATGGATAGATGATGGATGATGGATGGAGGATGGATGGATGATGGGTGGATGGATGATGGATGGATGATGGATAGATGATGGATGGATGGATGAATGGATGATGTGTGGATGGATGGATAGATGATGGATGGATGATGGGTGGATGGATGATGGATGGATAGATGATGGATGGATGGTGGATGGATGGATGATGGATGAATTGGTGATGGATGGATGATGGATAGATGATGAATGGATGGTGGATGGATGATGGGTGGATGGATGATGGATGGATGGATGTATGGATGATGGATGTATGGATGATGGATGGATAGATGATGGATGGATGATGGATGTATGGATGATGGATGGATGGATGGATATATGATGGATGGATGATGGATGTATGGATGATGGATAATGGATGATGGGTGGATGGATGGATGATGGATGAATTGGTGATGGATGGATGGATGAAGGGTGGATGGATGATGGATAGATGATGGATGAATGGCTGATGGGTGGATGGATGGATGGATAGATGATGGATGATGGATGGATGATGGATAGATGATGGATGGATTATGCAGGGTGGATGGATGATGGATGGATGGATGATGAGTGGATGGATGGATGATGGATGGATAGATGATGGATGGATGGTGGATGGATGGATGGATGATGGGTGGATGGATGGATGATGGATGAATTGGTGATGGATGGATGATGGATAGATAATGAATGGATGGTGGATGGATGATGGGTGGTTGGATGGATGATGGGTGGGTGGATGGATGATGGATGGATGATGGGTCATGTTAACGCCAGAAAATACATCATAGGATACTTTAGTATAGTATACACACACACATACATATATATACTATATATATAAAATCATATATATATATATATATATATATATATATATATATATATATATATATATATATATATATATATATATATATATATATATATATATATATATATATATATATATATATATATATATATGTGTGTGTGTGTGTGTGTATACTATACTAAAGTATCCTATGATGTATTTTCTGGCGTTAACATGACCCATCTTGTGTTTTTCCTGGTCAGATCCTTCATTTCCTACACCATGACAGTGATTGCTGTGAACTTTGCCTTGCCTTTGTCCGTCATGTTCTACTGCTACTACAACGTGTCCGTCACCGTGAGCAGATGCAAAGCTAGCAACTCCCTCCATAACGTCAACATCGACTGGTCGGATCAGATGGATGTCACCAAGGTGAAACGTGGCTCCAAGGTGCGTTTAGCACCGAATTCAAGTCATGGCTTTTTGTTTTGTTTTTGGCTGACAGATGTCCATCGTGATGATCGTGATGTTCCTTGTGGCTTGGTCTCCATACTCCATGGTGTGCCTCTGGGCATCTTTTGGGGACCCCAAGTCGATTCCTGCACCCATGGCTATCATCGCCCCTCTCTTTGCCAAGTCCTCCACCTTTTACAACCCCTGCATTTACGTCATCGCCAACAAAAAGTCCGTCCATAAGTTTGTGTGAACGCTGAAGAACATTCATCAGTTTTTGTGGCTTTCAATTCCTGCTCCGGACGACTTACTCTGACTGAATTGGGCCTTTTCTTGCAGATTCCGAAGAGCCATCATCGGGATGATCCGGTGCCAAACCAGACAGCAAATCACCATCAATACTCAGGTTGCCATGACCATATCTCAACAGCCTCTGACCCAGTGAGATGATGACCACCTTGGCATCATGTATCTTCTCGTGACTCCACATCTGTACTTTTATATCCATGAATTATTCCATGACTGGGACATATTCCAGCACATTGTTGTCATGTTGCACCAATGCAGACCACAAATACAAAAACCAGCCAGTACTGGTTGTCTTGACCATATAGTTGTTTTTATTTTAAACTCCTATCGGTACTTGTATTGCATATTTCTCAGCTACCTTTTGAGTGTTAGGTTGCTGTGAGATGATAATAGCGTTCTTTGTAAGATTACATGAGTCAGACTGTTCTATCGAGTAGGGACCTCCGACCGTTTCCAGCGGCTTGATAAGCTCGTTGTGAGTTTTTTTCCTAGCTGATGATTGGCTCCTGTCGAGCTAAGAGCTACCTTGTCCTGTCCCACAATATGCCATCTTATTACAGCTAATGTATGTATGTACAAATTGGGGTTTCTCTCTGAATTTAGTGGGTGTGGCTTAGACACCGCTGCATCTTATACACACAAAATTACGCCAATTGGTTCCAGATTGTGTCTCACCCAACATTCCAGCAACAATACTGACACCTAGTGACCACTATAGAGTACTACATAGCATCACCCGCGGAAGGTGACGTGCTAGCTTGCTAACTTGTGCTAGCTAACAATGCTTGGAAGAACTTGATGAGTCGCAGGAAGAAGAAGCAGGGTCCTTCCATACAATATTCTTTTTCCATTACCGTATCCAGTATTGTATCCAGTACTGTATCCACTACCATATCCAGTACCGTATCCAGTACCGTATTCACTACCGTATCTATTGCCGTATCCAGTACCGTGTCCAGTATTGTATCCAGTACCATATTCACTACCGCATCCAGTATCCACTACAGTATCCAGTACCGTGTCCAGTACCGTATCCAGTACCGTATCCATTGCCATATCCAGTACGTATTCACTACCGTATCCAGTACCGTATCCATTGCCGTATCCAGTACCGCATCCAGTACGGTATGCAGTACGGTATCCATTGCCGTATCCAGCTCCGTATCCAGTACCGTATTAAGTACCGTATCCAGTACCGCATCCATTGCCGTATCCAGTAGTGTATCCAGTAGTGTATCCAGTAGTGTATCCAGTACCGCATCCAGTACTGTATCCATTGCTGTATCCAGTACCGTATCCAGCACCGCATCCAGTACCGTATTCACTACCGTATCCAGTATTGTATCCAGTACCATATTCACTACCGTATCCAGTACCGTATCCAGTATCCACTACCATATCCAGTACCGTGTCCAGTGCCGTATCCAGTACCATACTCACTACCGTATCCAGTACCGTATCCAGTATCCACTACTGTAGCCAGTACCGTGTCCAGTACCGTATCCAGTACCATATCCAGTACCGTATCCAGTACCGTACCCATTGCCGTATCCAGTCCCGTATCCAGTACCGTATTCATTACCCTATCCAGTATTGTATCCAGTACCATATTCACTACCGCATCAGTATCCACTACTGTATCCAGTACCGTGTCCAGTACCGTGTCCAGTACCGTATCCAGTACCGTATCCATTGCCATATCCAGTACGTATTCACTACCGTATCCAGTACCGTATCCATTGCCGTATTCACTACCGTATCTATTGCCGTATCCAGTACCGCATCCAGTACTGTATCCAGTACTGTATCCACTGCCGTATCCAGTACCGCATCCAGTACGGTATGCAGTACGGTATCCATTGCCGTATCCAGTTCCGTATCCAGTACCGCATCCAGTACGGTATGCAGTACGGTATCCATTGCCGTATCCAGTACCGCATCCATTGCCGTATCCAGTAGTGTATCCAGTATCACATCCAGTACTGTATCCATTGCTGTATCCAGTACCATATCCAGTACCGTATCCAGTACTGTATCCATTGCTGTATCCAGTACCATATCCAGTACTGTATCTGTGTCATTACTGTGTCTGCACAGTAATGAAATAAACAGGCAGGCACTCGTTAAATAAAGCAATCAAATAAAAGATGTCATTTTCAAACCTATTTATTTACTATAATACATACAAAGTGCAAATCAATGATTTATTGAAAAAGTCAATAAATTAGAGCATTTTAATGTGAATATTACAAAACAGTGACCTGCTGCCATGAAATTTGATTGGTTAGGAAATATCTCGACATTTTGCTTGCTATGTCACGCTTTGGCTACCCATCCAGCAGGAGAACGAGCCATAAATGTATTTGCCCCTTGGAAAAAGCAACATGGCTGTCATTTGCCTCCCATCAACGAGCCTTTCCCTTCCTGGACCAGATGAACCATGAACCCACCAGAAGACTCATGGTTGGTGGAGAAACAGTCACTTCCATTGATCAAGTGGATGTGACTCAAATAATGGAAATATTCAATGACCTGAATGTTACACTTATTTTATTATAGTACTGCATTATAATGTGACAGTATTGCAGTTCATTTGTCAAGATTTATTATTATTATTATTATTATTATTATTATTAATGTTTTTATTTATTTTAATAATTATGTTTGTCTATATGTGCCCTGTGATTGGCTGGCCACCAGTCTAGGGTGAACCCCGCCTCTTGCCCAAAGACAGCTGGGATAGGCTCCAGCACCCCCTGCGACCCTTGTGAGGAAAAGCGGTAGAAAATGAATGAATGAATGAATGAATAATTATTAAAAATATAAAGAAAATATTTAAAAATGATTACAAATAATTATTAAAAATTATTTTAATAATAATGATTATTAAGTACCCAACACACGGTGGTCTAGGGGTTAGCGCGCAGACCTCACAGCTAGGAGACCAGGGTTCAATCCCACCCTCGGGCATCTCTGTGTGGAGTTTGCATGTTCTCCCCGTGCATGCGTGGGTTTTCTCCGGGTACTCCGGTTTCCTCCCACATTCCAAAAACATGCTAGGTTAATTAGCCACTCCAAATTGTCCATAGGTATGAATGTGAGTGTGAATGGTTGTTTGTCTATATGTGCCCTGTGATTGGCTGGCGACCAGTCCAGGGTGTACCCCGCCTTACGCCCGAAGACAGCTGGGATAGGCTCCAGCACCCCCCGCGACCCTCGTGAGGAAAAGCGGTAGAAAATGAATGAATGAATGAATGTTTGTCTATATGTGCCCTGTGATTGGCTGGCCACCAGTCCAGGGTGAACCCCGCCTCTTGCCCAAAGACAGCCTGGATAGGCTCCAGCACCCCCTGCGACCCTTGTGAGGAAAAGCGGTAGAAAATGAATGAATGAATGAATAATTATTAAAAATATAAAGAAAATATTAAAAAATTATTACAAATAATTATTAAAAATTATTTTAATAATAATGATTATTAAGTACCCAACAGACAAAGAGGCAAAAGACGGGCTTGTGACCGTGACTCGACTCCCACCTGATTCGTCAATTCGTGATGACTCCTAACGACTCCCATCAGTTAGGAATTGAGTTTACAGTCAAATCAAAAATGTTCTTTCAACTTTTTGTGAAAACATTTGGGAGCAAAATTCTCAAAATCATATTGAAATTTTCATACGTGCCCTAAAACACTGATTACTTCCAGATACACTGCCCTTCTCTCTTTAATTACCATTGTTCTCTCATGAAGAATGACGCTTCATAGTCAACCAGAGATGTGGGTTGAACACTGTGACATGGCTAGAAACCAAAGCCGAGTGGCTCATAGAGGAAAGTCTGAGTCAAAGGAACAGTATAGTACAGTACAGTATAGTATGTATAGCAGTATAGCAGATATTTGTACGCTGTGCTGAACGAACGAATCAATTGAACTGCCAAGATGGAGCATTGTGTATCCAAGCTCACCGGGAAGGGATACGACTTTTACAACAAAGCAAAGAGCTTTTCCTGGAGAGGGAACACCTCCATGTATGTCATCCGTAAATAAAAGTTCAAATACTTTTCACTTCATAAAAGTACTTGATAAACGAGACTAAGAAGTCTCGGAGAGTCAAAAGTGAATCATTATCTTATTGTGCGTGTCGTTCGTGTAACGAGCAACCTGTGATGCCATAAAACGACTCCTAAGGAGCGTTGAACCATGGAGCCATGCAGCAAGGCACGGTCATAATAGACACATGCTCATTAAACAATGATGCGGATGATTGATTGACAGCTGGAAGACTCGTGGCCTTACCTTCCACAGCTGGAGCTCCGTGTTATAGCTGCTTGACAGTCGATTTAGAAGGCGTCCAAGGTTTCTATCGTTGATGGTATATCTGGACAAGGAAACACGTTCGTCAACATCACCATCGTGACGGAAGATCAAAAGCTACGCAATCATGTGACATCATTCTCTACGAGAAGAAGAGAGACAAGACTTTTAAGAAAAGTACAAAGATGTTGCAATCTAGTCATATTATTTCTACTGTTACACTCCTGTGTATGCTATAGGCCCCGCCTCCTCACTCCGTTCATGCCAGTGTTCTATGGAACAACCGAGCCAAGGTGCTGAAGGCAACATTAGAGTGAAGCCGCTTCCTGCTTGTTTGGATCCAGGAGATAAGGAAAGCCGCCACGTGTGAACATGGCAACATAAATGGCATCCCACAGGATGATCAAGCGTATGCTGGTTTATTTTGTCGTAAATTCATATATTTATTATCATCCCGTTTTTCCTGAAATCTGCTCACGTTGTAATCTCCCAAGATCTTGTGACACCCCGACGTATTAGCGTCCATATTTCAACTTTTTCTCACCACTTTGGGCTTTTTTCGTGTTGTTTTTCCGTTCTAGTTTTATGTTTACAAAGTCATGTGGTCTACATCGCTAATGGCTACACGGTCACACTTTGGATATACGTAAATGCTTCAAAGGGGAACCACACTTTTTTGGAATTTTGCCCATCATTCCCAATCCTTATGTGAAACATGAACACATACTTCTTTTTTGGGGGGGAATTGGGCAAGATACTGCAACTGTGACGTTATCATCGGTGTACGTGTTAATGCAGCATCACATCATGGATAACAAACCGTGCAACCTTTGTCGAAATTGGTGTGTCCCAATCATGTGCATTGTTAGCTAGCTCAAATCAACTCATTTGTCTTCTTAGAATGCATAGAAAAGAGAAATAAATATGTGTTCAAGGTTCACATAAGGATTAGGCATGATGAGCATAAAAGTGCACTTCCCCTTTAAGTGCCTTTATTTCTCTCAATGGACCATTTTGATGTTTTTGAGGGATGTAATCTTTATTTGCCGGACGTTAGGGTGCATCAAAAAACACAATTATTGAATTTTGATATGGCTGGGTACTAAAAGAGTTCCAATATATGTAGAAACAACACATAGAAAATATTTGTCCAATACATGATTATTTAGGGGTGCCGCCATACATCTGTTTTTGTGGAATAAAGTGGTGAACAGTTCAATGGTCGCCATGGAAATTTGAGGTCAGCAAAGACTGCAGCTCAAGAACACTGAGGTGATCTTTATGTTTTTTGGTATTTATACTCCTATTATGTATTACTAAGAAATTTGTGGTTTTGTCTTTGTAATTTGGGATGATACTAGATTTCATAGTTTCATAGTATATTATCATAGTATATGTTTATCATAGTATAAACCAGCAAAGCAAAGCACATTTAAAGTACCTCATGTCCCCAAAACACGGCCATATTTAGAGTTATTTATAGTTATTTATAGTTATTTTTGTTGTGAAAGTAACATTGAATGACATATTTCCTGTATAGACGTGTACTCCAATGCTAACAAAGATCTACCTTCTACCTTTTTCCTCTCCCGGAAACTGGAGAAGAAGAAGGAAGTGACGTTGCCTCGACAGACCCTCTTCCCATTGCTTGGACTACATTTTGTTGCAATTGGGGTGCATTTTTTCCGATTTTCTGCTTTGTTGTTGTTAGAATAAAATGTAGATACAGGTATTACTTTGTTAGTTATCACCCTTATATCCATTTGCTTAGACAATAGAAAGTGTTTGAATGTGCTGAAGAAGGAATGTTCCCGTGACCCTGATCAGAGACCCCCCAGTGACCCCCAGGTCCTGGAGGTGCCTGGATGCACCAACAGCGACTCTGCAGATGCTCATGTTAATCCTGCAAGAATGTGTTAAGATAAGAACTCATAAAACATTAAAAGTAGTTGCTCTCACATACACACACACACATAGACAAACAAATACAGCTCGTGCAACTGTCTTCTCCACCCCCGCCTTAGAGTTGCACGACCATGTAGTAGGGACCCCCGAAAGAGAATAAAAGGAGAGGAGTGTGAACTGCATATTCAGAGTGGAGCGGCATGTCACTGGGTATGTGGTTTCACTCTCCTCGCTGCGAGAAACTTTGAATATTGTTGTCTGTCTCTTCTGTATTTCTATATTTAAGTGTTTTTACAAGTGTCACAGGAGTTTGAACCTGACATTTACTTGGTCCTTCGAGCCGGATCCCAAGATACCTGAGGAGTCCAGTTGTGGAGCGGACAAGACAGAAAGACCGTGGCCACGGCAGACAAAACCCTTTGATGGGCTGTCTTCTCAGCTCAACAACTGGAAGCTGAAGGTTGACGGGATACCGACGGAAGAGAAGACAACAAACAGTAAGACACTTTTTATCAGAATGTGAGTGTGAGTGAAAGGGTGTCGTCCCTTTGTGTTAAAGCAGGGGTGGGCAAACTGAGACCTGGGGTCCACATGCAGCCCGCTAAGGGTTTTTGACCCCTAGAGCTGAGTGTGGCCCGCGAGTCAATAAGGTTTGTCACCCGGTGCTAAAAGCCTTGTGTATACTAGTCGCTGGCAAGCAAAGAGACGGACTCGGCAGTCTTCTGTAGGAAGACGAGCTGGCAGTCTTGTGTAATAAGATGGACCCACAGTGTTACGGAGTTGGCGGTCTTTCACATTAAGACAGAGTTGGCAGTTTTTGGTACAAAGACGGAGTTGGCGGTCATGTTAGGCTAGAAAAGGAGTGCCTCTGCAGTGAAAGGCCTTTTCGGGGTTTGAATGTGAAAACGTTTTCAAAGTACGAATGAGTGTGTGAATGGGAGATTTTGTCACTAGACAGGTCTTCATATTAAAGGGTGAGAAAAAGAGTCTTTAGAAGGTCTTTGAGGAAGCAGAGGCAAGAATTCTCCGCCCTCACCGGGGTAGAAGCTTGAGAATTACCTCAAAGAAAAGTTCATTACTCTCTCACTGACAAACAACCCTGTTGTTAGTTTTCCCTAGGAAGCTCATCACAACAGGGACCAAATTATTCCCAAGATGGGAAATAAAAATGGGAAACCACAATTTAAAAAAGAAGTACTAAAGTGTAAGGATTGGTGTTACGTGTTTCACCGCCAACCAACCAAAGTAAAACATCTAGAAATATGGATTAACAAGTACGGACAATTATCAATCCCTAAATTAATTAAATTGCAACCGGATATTGCGAAAAAGAACAAGAATCAAACCAATAAAATGCAAAAGGAAGGGTATGATGACCTATCATATTGGAAGGAGTTGGCAGAAAAAAAGACAGAAAGGCCAGGCTAAAATGAAGAAAGAAAGGAAGGCGAGAGAAAGAGCAGAAAGTGAACGTTGTAGAAAGGAAGAGTTACAAAACACAGCAAGGGAAGTTTTACTTCATGAGTATCAGAAAGATGAAGGAGAAGTAAATGAGGAGAAAGACTCATTTTTTACACGAAAGGAAGATAACGAAAGTAGGGTTATGCCAACTAAAGGAGTGAGCAATAGTAGTCAAAATGATGGTGTAGTAAGTGGACAATCACAATTGTATCCACAGTTCCCTGAACCCCCACATTATGACAACCACGATGTCAGACCATCAGCACCATACCCACCACAAACAAGAGCTAAACCTTTTTATGTTGAGTGGTCAAAACAGATGGGAGAAGTATTTTCTCCTAAATCACCACCTAGGGTTTCACCGGAAACCGATGCGTTTCCAATGATAGAGGTACCAAACCCTAATGTAGTCGCAATACATGCCAATTCAAATCCTGGCATAAAAGGGTGAGTTGATAAACATTTCATCGGAATGCCCACAGCAACTATGGCAGACTATATTACGTACGCGAAGCACACAGAAAAGGTGTTAAGTAACAAAAATAAGATGCAAAAAATAGACACCTTTGTTACAGAAAATGGAGAAATCCTCTTCCAAAGTCAAGGAAGATTCAGAGGAAAAGGTAGAGGAAGAGGAAGAGGTAGAGGAACAGGTAGACAGAATGTGCGAAGCTATCCCAACACTACTGGATGTTGGAATTGTGGTGAAGAAGGTCACTTCTCACGAGATTGTGTCAAAGGTCAGTTCAAAAGGAACCAAAAGATGACCAAATGATGAACCAATAGTACAATTAGAATTTACAAGAGATATTTGCCTTTGAACATCCCAGAAGTCACATTGGAAGTGAATGGTAATCCAATCAGATTCCTTTGTGACTAATTAATTAAAGCTAAAAATGATTACAGACCATGTGTTAGGCAATACCCAATAAAACCAGTGATAGAAGAATTGTTAAAAGCTAAAGCCTTAGTAGAATGTAACAACTCAAGATGGAACATCCTTATTTTTCCAGTGGGAAAAAGTGCCACTCTCTGTGGGATGGAGAATGATACAGGACAAGTTGTAAATTAAGCTGTGGTGGCGAGAGCACCTTGTGTCCCTGACCCACACACATTGTTAAATTCTTTACCAACAGATGTCACATGGTTCACCATAGTAGACATCAGTAATGCATTCTTCTCCATTCCAATAGAGAAAGAAGGTTTTACTTCGCATTTACGTTTGCGGGAAAAAATATACATACACACGCCTACCGCAAGGATATTGTGAAAGCCCGATAATTTATTCACAATCAATGAAAGCCAGATACTATTATATGTAGATGACATCCTACTAGCGTCACGAGATAGGAAGTCATGTGAGGAAGACACAATAGCCTTATCGCACCATTTAGCGAAAAAAGGCCATAAAGTGAGTAAAGACAAGCTACAATTTTGTAGGCAATCAGTGAAGTATTTAGGCCATCAGTTGACAGGACAAGGATGAACTAGTCTAGCGGATAGGAAACAAGCAATTTTAAATGCACCTAAAACACAAACAAAATAAACAAATGATGTCCTTCTTAGGACTCACTAATTAGATGTAGATGTTGGATTCCAAACTATGCACAAATAGTGTCACCATTAACAAACTTAATGTATACAAATGACGTCACTCTTACAGTGGAATGAGGAGGCAGAAAAAAGCATTCTGTGAAAAAGAGTACTGGTAGGAAGTACGATTCTAGCACTGCATGATTACAGCAAAACATTAAACAAACAGTATATTATAAAGGTGTGAAGTGAGACTGAGGTCATGTACTCAGTCTTACTACAAGAGTATGGTGCAAAGAAACGACCAATAGTGCACTACTCTTCTAAGCTAGATGCAGTAGCATGCGCCATCTTACATTGTGTGCGAGCTGTAATAGCAGCAACTATGGCCGTGGAAACAAGTGCAACCATTGTATTGTTCCAATCACTAGTACCAAAAGTACCTCATGCGGTTTCCACCCTGCTATTACAGACTAACATGACATTTTTGTCTCCTGCTAGACATCTGTCTTGCATGGCGACACTTTTGTCCCAACCACACGTAACACTTGAGCGATACACCACGCTCAACCCAGCTACCCTTCTACCACTCCCTGAGGAAAGCGAAACACATGATTAGGATGAGCTAACAACACAAACTACAAAGTGGAGACCAGACTTATTAGCTCAGGCACTAACAAAAAGAGGAGATTTTTGTAGATGTTTCCTCAAAGAAAAATAATTTTGGGAAAAACAATAACAGGCTATGCAGTCATAGCGCTTACAGAAGCATGCAAATTAATGAAAGGTCAAA
Source organism: Doryrhamphus excisus (assembly GCF_030265055.1). Taxonomy (NCBI): domain Eukaryota; kingdom Metazoa; phylum Chordata; class Actinopteri; order Syngnathiformes; family Syngnathidae; genus Doryrhamphus; species Doryrhamphus excisus. The sequence continues at coordinate 11,334,735 of NC_080472.1, forward strand.
AGGTGACAAATTATACCAATAGCCAATATGTATATTGAACAGTACATACCTTTGCACAATATTGGCAAAACAGAGGTATGATAACATCAACGGGAAAACCAGTAACTCATGCATGATTGTTAACAGCATTACTAGAAGCAGTGCAATTACCAAAACAAATTGCATTGCATGTAAATGGGCCATACAAATAATACCGATCCCGATATCCTTAGGAAATGCATTCGCTGATAAAATGGCAAAACAAGCGGCACTAAAGGAACTGAACAATCTTAAGACTGAAAAATGACATGTAGACTTTGAGATATTGGCTGATGTGCAACAACAAAGTCCAAAATAGGAAATTGACCACTGGCTTAGGAATAAAGCAATCCTGGACAAAAATGTGTATATGTCGACAGATAAGAAACCAATCTTGCCAAAAAATTGTAAAAGTGGGCTGATATTTTGAGCCATGGTGTTACACATGTCTCAACAGGAGGGATGTGTCACACTATTAACACCCACTTTAATTCGTATTAAAAAATCTTATTCAAAAAATTGTTTAGAGCGTTTTGAACGTGTGCAAAACACAACGTCCAGGACAACTTGTGACCGAGGCGTGGCCAATTTCCAAAACCACAATATTAATTTCAAGTAATACACATGGACTTTATTGAGCTAAATAAAAGTGAAGGAAGGTCAGCCCTGATTCTTGCATCCCAGAGCTGTTGTAGATTGGCTTCAGATGGGATGGAGTAGGGATTATGTGTATGAGATGGACCAGGATCCTGTTCCTGGACCAGATACTTGCTCCTTCACCCCATTATCTTTATTACCTCCTGAGTTTAGTTTTCCAATGAGTGAATGGCCATAAATGCCTGAGACCATCCTGGCTTTTTGGTTCTCCCACAATGATCTCTGAAAAGATAACACGAGACGCAGCACAGGATGCTGTGTCCTGACCTTCTACTAACTTTACTAGTGGTTGACAGGTACTGATTACAGTTTAACATGGTATTCATCTAATCTGCATGGAATATATTTTGAATGAAACAGAATTAGACTACAGCAGTCACTTTGTAAATCAAATTGTAAAAGAAAAGAAAAAAGGAAAGAAAACAGGAACAATGTTCCACATGGACTTAAAGAACCATAGCGCGTACCATCCCCAAAGTGGAGGACTGGTAGAATAGAGAATGCATGGAAGAAACAAAGCGTCCAAGGACACAATGTGTGACTGCAGCTGTGACGGTGTTATTTTGAAAGGTATACTTTTATTTTGAACTATAGCAAACGAACGTCATCACTTCCTTAAGTTAAGGACCGTTACGGCCGTTAGGTGGCGCTCGTGCATTTGAGAGAGGTATAAGAAGGACAACTGCTCAAGAGATGTAAATGTCACTATAAAATGTCTAGACACTGTTAAGAGCAGAGTTTGTAAAGTCGTGACTCCGCCATTGATTGAGAAGCAGGCTAAAGTGGTGAGTGCTATTTATATTTGGTATTAACTTTGGTGCGACAGTGCCGCTGATGTTTAACTGGCGTATGAATTTCATGTATGAATTTTCATGTTATTTTTTGTACATTAGTTCTACGATGTTCCATGACGAAGGGAAATAAACATCTGTAAAAGGAACTGCAGTCTATGGATCAATCGAGTGGCGGTACAGTAGAACACTTCTGCATCGACGAAGACTCGAGTGGAAGACGACAAGTTACAAGCCTCAACGGGAACGAGAGGAGCTGCATTGAGGTGTTGAGTGATTTCAACGGACAAGCTACAAGGTTAAACAAGCAAACACACTGAAGAAAGGTGTCTTGGAAGTAACGCAAGTATTTGCTGGCTGTCATTAAGTTTATCACTAAGACATTTAATTTGTGCTCTTTCGTTAATCAGCAGTGGACATTTTCTCTGCAGTTGGTCACTAAGAAACAAAGTGCTTTAATTTCTGAGTATTTAAGTATTGCTCTTCCAAGTGAGTTTCTCATATTATTGCTCATTCAAATATTTATGATAATGTGTTATATGTACATTATACACAGGTCAAGTTAGGAGACAAGGAGATTTACATTAGCATAGATTAGAGAAGTGAATTCATTTCATAAATACTTCATCACATCCTACACTGACACATTTAACATGCCGTACAAAAAGGAAAAGACCTTTCTGCCAAATGAAGAGGACACACATGCAGACAAAAAAAGTGATACACAGCAGCAGATGACCCTATCACAGCACATGGATGTAGGTGAGCTCAGTGAAGACACACAATCTCAGGTTGGTAAGGATGATGCACAAATCCCTCCTGAAACTAAGAAAATTAGACGCACGCGAAAGCTCACTGAAAAAGGACGTTCTCTGCTAGATGATAAAGTGACCAATCTGAACACAAAATTTGTGAAGCTGTATACAAGATGGAAATATCACATCAATGGATTGAAAAGGTCCATCAAGAGCAATGATGCTGAGGACTTGATTGATGAGATCATAAATGAAATCAACACCTTCCAAGTTGACATTGACAATACCTACCTTGAGATAAGATCAATTTCAAATCCTGAATCTGACATCCGGAGAATGAATGACACATGCCAAGCACTCACCAAGATTGCGAATGTAAAGGCTCAACATTTTCACAATGGATATGATTCAAGAGACATACCATGGCCTGATGATAAATCAGTGTTTGGAAGCACAGTAGCGTCTAGTGTATTCTCAGCTCAAACCGCAAAGTCAGTGACTTCTTCCAAATCATCTCAACACTCTTCCATTCTGTCCCTCAATGCTAAACAAGCAGCAGCTGAAGCTTTGGCTACGCAAAGGGTGATAAAGATAGTAAATGTACAAAATCAACAAAGGGAAGAAATTCAAAGACTTGAGGTGGAAGAACAAGTCTTAAAAGCTGATAGAGAAGCTAAAGAAAGGGAATTTGAAGCAGAAAGCGCTAAAAAAAGAGCACAGTTTATAGCAGAAAGTGCTGAGAGAAAAATGAGGATGGAAAAGAAAAGAAGAGAAGTGGAACGACTAGAAGAACTTAAAGGTCATGTTGCAGCACAAGCAAGACTTCAAGTTTATTCAGAATCTCTCCATCCATCAGTTGCACTTAACCCTTTAAGTGAACCATTTTTTCCATCACATCAAATACAAGTCTCCCACCCTCCTGTAGAACCAGCCAAAGCAAGCCAAGTCCATCAGCAACATGAAGTAAAGGTCCCTCTACAGTATCCCTCTGTGCGCACCTCATATTCTGTTGCACAGCCAACCAAGGAAGTTCCAGCCACTAAAGCAGTCAACCTTTCGACCTCTGATGAAGCTTCCATTGACCTTGTGAAGACACTTGCTGAAGCAATCATAGCTAACCGAGTTCCAATACCAGAACCTGACATCTTCAAAGGAGATCCCCTCAAGTACAATGATTGGAAGCTGTCTTTCTGTGCTCTGATTGATCGTAAAAACCTTCCAACTCAAGAAAAACTGTTCTTTCTTCGCAAGTATGTTGGAGGAACTGCTAAGAGAGCTATTGAAGGCCATTTCCTTGCAGGAACAGAAACGGCTTATCATGCTGCCTGGGGCATACTTGAAGACAGATTTGGCAATCCATTCATTGTTGCCAAAGCATACCGTGAGAAGATATATGCATGGCACAAAATTAGCCCCAAAGACAGCGACAATTTTCGCGAGTTTGTTGATTTTCTAAACAGTGTGGAATCAGCTATGCCATATGTTCAAGGCCTACAAACACTCAACGACTGTGTAGAAAACCAAAGGATTATTGCCAAACTACCAGATTGGTTGAGCTCGCGTTGGAACAGAGAAGTTACAATTTATCAAGACGAACACAAAATGTTTCCTGACTTCAGATATTTTGTGCAATTTCTCAACATGGAGGCTCGAATCGCATGCAATCCTATTACATCACTAAATGTAATGAAGCCAACTGACCAAGAAAGAACAAAGCCAACAGAACGAGAACAGTCCAAGTTTCAAAGAAATCAAAACTTAAGTGCTAAGACTTTCACAACTAGCGCAAGTGAGAGAACAAACATCACATGCCTTTTCTGTAAGAAGCGGGGACATACTGTCCACAAGTGCCGCAAAATTATGGAAAAAACAATTGAAGAAAGACTCAAGTTTGTACAACAGGAGAAGTTATGTTTTGGTTGTCTCAAGAATGGTCATAACTCCAAAGCCTGTACATACAGGAGTGTGTGTGACTTATGTGGAAAACGTCACCCCACATGCCTTCATCAAGACCGTGAGAAGAGAGCTCAAGAACAAGGACAAAGTAAAAGGCAAGCAACCAATGAAACCACTACAGACGAAAACAAAGGAGAGAAAAACCAGCAGTCTGAATCCATAGAAATGCAGCAAGTTACATCCAACAGAGTTGTTCAAGAGAAAAAGGGAACTCATACTTCATCTATTGTTCCAGTCTATGTTTCCACGTCAACGGAACCAGGCAAGGAAGTTCTAGTGTATGCTTTACTGGACAGTCAAAGTGACACAACTTTCATTTTGCAAAATGTAGCTGAAATGTTGTGCATCAAGAAAGAGCCAGTAAAACTTAAAGTATCCACAATAACGTCAAAAACAAAGGTGGTGAAGAGCGAAAGGGTACAAGGACTACAAGTAAGAGGCATCGGCTCGGACACAAAAATAAAACTCCCAACAACCTACACCAGAAGTTACATACCAGCTAATAGATCTCATATACCTACATGTACAACTGCAAAGGCCTGGCCTCACTTGGAACATTTAACAGATGAAATGTCTCCTGAGCTTGACTGTGAAGTAGGATTGTTAATCGGCTACAACTGTCCCCAAGCCTTACTTCCCAGAGACGTCATCACAGGCAGTGAAACTCAGCCATATGCGCAAAGGTCTGTGTTGGGCTGGAGCATTATCGGCTACAGCAGTAATGACATTGATTATGACCACGAGGATGAAATTGGTGTTAGCCATCGTATCATCATAAAGAAAGTTTTTCCAGCTATCAAGCCATCTTTGGAGATCAAGTCTGAGGTTCAGTTTGTCTGTAGAACTCAGGTTAAAGAAATTATCACTCCAGCAGAAATACTTAAAGTATTTGAGTCAGACTTTACTGAAAGGTTCAGTGAAGATGTTCTAATATCACAAGAAGATATTAAGTTTTTGACGACAATGAGAGAAGGCATCAAGCATAAGCCAAATGGACATTACGAAATGCCATTACCTTTCAAGGAAGAGAGGCCCAAGCTGCCAAACAACAAAGTATGTGCAGAACATCGACTCAGGTGTCTGGAAAAACGTTTTAGGAAAGATGACGTATACCACAAGCATTATGTGGCCTTTATGGAGGACATAATAGCAAAAGGCGACGCCGAAAGGGTTTCAGAGCCAGAAGGAAATGACCACACCACATGGTATATCCCTCACCATGGGGTTTACCACCCACACAAGCCAGGGAAGATTCGCGTTGTATTTGATTGCTCAGCTAAGTTTCAGAATACATCGCTGAATGAGCATCTACTTACTGGACCAGATCTTACCAATACTCTTGTAGGGGTCTTGTCTCGCTTCCGCAAAGGACAAGTAGCCCTCATGTGTGATGTGGAGCGGATGTTCCATCAATTTCATGTTGCACCAAGAGACCAAGACTACCTCCGATTCCTGTGGTGGGAACAGGGAAATATAAAAGCTCCAGTGTCAGTGTTCCGCATGAAAGTTCACTTGTTTGGAGCTGCATCATCACCCGGATGCGCAAACTTTGGGCTCAAGCACCTGGCTGCAGAAGGAGCAGGAAACTTTAGTGAAGCCACAGTGCGGTTTATAAAACGCGACTTTTATGTCGATGATGGATTGACAAGTTTGGACAGTGAAGCAGAAGCCATCCAGCTTGTCAGAGAGGCAAGAGAACTGTGCAGTGCTGGTAAGCTCCACTTGCACAAATTCATCACCAACAATCGGAATTTGCTTGACACAATCCCAAAGCAAGAACAAGCTGGAGGTGCAGCTGATCTGGACCTGGCCCTGGGGGAACAAAGAATGGAACGGGTTCTTGGGGTCCAGTGGTGCATTAGCTCCGATATGTTCCAGTTTAGAGTGAGGATAAAGGATCATGCCTTTACTAGAAGAGGAGTATTGTCGACAGTTGCTTCAATTTTTGATCCTCTTGGATTTGTGGCACCGGTCATCTTGAAAGGGAAGCAGATTTTACAACGGATGTGTCAAGACAAAGTAGGATGGGATGAGCCACTTCCTGATCACCTCAGACCGCACTGGGAAGCATGGCTCCAAGACCTCCTTAATCTGTCTGAGGTTGAGATTCCACGACACTATATACCACTAACAACCAAGGAAGTTCAGTGCTATGAACTTCACCATTTTTCGGATGCCAGTGTTTCTGGCTATGGAATGTGCTCTTACCTCAGGGCTGTTTCAATGTCTGGAGAAGTCCATTGTGCTCTTGTCATGGGAAAGGCAAGGGTTGCACCAACAAAGATGACAACAATCCCAAGGCTAGAACTCTCAGCTGCACTAGTGGCAACGAGGACAAGTGATCTGCTGAGGAGAGAGATGGAGATGGAATCTTTACAAGAATACTTTTGGACTGACTCCAAGGTTGTCCTTGGGTACATTAATAATGAGGAAAAGAGATTTCATGCATTCGTCGCTAACCGGATCCAGCAAATAAGATTAAACACACAACCAAGTCAGTGGCGATATGTTGCTTCCGAAAATAACCTGGCTGACCATGCTTCTCGTGGACTCTCTACTAAGGAGCTTGCAGAGTCTAACTGGTTCTCCGGACCTAGCTTCTTGTGGAAAAATGAACTTCCTAAAGAGGAAGAAATTAAGGTGGGAGAACTCAAAGACGACGATCCAGAGATCAAAGGAGCACTTGTTCATGTAGCAAAGACAAAGGAACAGAGGTCGCTTGCGGACAGACTTGATAAGTTTTCAGACTGGAAGAGTGCCGTGAGGGCCATAGCAAGGCTTAAACGTTTGGCAAAGGAAGTCAAAGGACTTAAAGCAAGTTGCAGTGAAACGACACTTGAAGAAAGAATGAGTGCTGAACAATTCATCATCCATATAGTTCAACAAGATGCATTCAGAGATGAAATCAGGTCTCTAGTCCAAAAGAAAGGATTACAAAAGGTCAAAGGGTCAACTCAGCTGTACAGGTTAGACCCATTCATGGACAGCAAAGATATCCTGAGGGTGGGGGGAAGATTAACACAAGCGACACTCCATCCCCACGTCAAACATCCAGCTATCCTCCCAAAGGGCCATCATGTATCTCGATTGCTGATAAAGCACTACCATGAGAAGGTCAAACATCAGGGTCGTGGAATGACTATCAATGAACTACGCTTCAGTGGAATTTGGATCCTTGGTTGTAGTAGTGAAGTGTCAAAGTTCATTTTCAAATGCGTCAATTGCAGGAAATACAGAAAATGTCACCAAGAACAAAGGATGGCTGACCTTCCAATGGAGAGGATGGAAGTTACACCTCCATTTACATACAGTGGCATGGATTGCTTTGGACCATTCCACATTAAGGAGGGAAGGAAAGAACTGAAGCGATACGGTCTCCTATTCACCTGCTTGTGTTCACGAGCCATTCACATTGAAGTATTGGATGATCTTTCTACTGACGCTTTCCTGAATGCATTGCGATGCTTTATTGCTATAAGGGGCAATGTAAGTCAACTACAAAGCGACCAAGGCAGAAACTTTGTGGGAGCACGTAATGAATTCCAAGAACTAATGAAAGGAATGCAGAATGAGCATTTAAAAAGGCTAGGATGCAATTTTGTCATGAACCCACCTGCATCAAGTCACATGGGCGGTGTCTGGGAGAGACAAATACGAACCGTGAGGAGCGTCCTCACATCCATCTTAGACCAGGCGGGTGGACGACTGGACTGTTCTTCATTAAGAACCTTTTTGTATGAAGTGATGGCTATCGTGAATAGTCGACCATTGACCACGGACCATCTCAATGATCCTTTGGGACCAGAGCCCCTGACTCCAAATCATATATTGACGATGAAATCATCATTCATCGCACCACCACCTGGAAAGTTTGTAAGGGAAGATCTCTATCTTCAGAAAAGGTGGAAGCGAGTTCAGTTTCTGTCGAATGTATTTTGGACCAGGTGGAGGAAGGAGTATTTATTGAATTTGCAACAAAGACGCAAATGGAACAAAGCCAGGAGAAATGCCAAAGTGAATGACATTGTCCTGTTACAAGATAATGACACACCAAGAAATCAGTGGAAGCTGGCAAAGGTAGTTGAAGTTTTCCAAGGAGCCGACGGAAGGGTCAGAAAATTCCAACTGCTACTCAGTGACACAACATTGGACAGTAAAGGCTCTCGCACATGTAAGCCAGTTTATTTAGAAAGGTCTGTACACAAGACAGTGCTGTTGCTTGAGGCCGAGTAATTAGTTTAGATTTCAATTAGTGTGTTCAATGTTTGAAGTAATACCTGTATGTTATTGATGTTTTGCAAGGCTCATTAAAGGGCCACTTTTCATTGTAAATCACACGTTGTGTGATGGTGGGAGTGTGACTGCAGCTGTGACGGTGTTATTTTGAAAGGTATACTTTTATTTTGAACTATAGCAAACGAACGTCATCACTTCCTTAAGTTAAGGACCGTTACGGCCGTTAGGTGGCGCTCGTGCATTTGAGAGAGGTATAAGAAGGACAACTGCTCAAGAGATGTAAATGTCACTATAAAATGTCTAGACACTGTTAAGAGCAGAGTTTGTAAAGTCGTGACTCCGCCATTGATTGAGAAGCAGGCTAAAGTGGTGAGTGCTATTTATATTTGGTATTAACTTTGGTGCGACAGTGCCGCTGATGTTTAACTGGCGTATGAATTTCATGTATGAATTTTCATGTTATTTTTTGTACATTAGTTCTACGATGTTCCATGACGAAGGGAAATAAACATCTGTAAAAGGAACTGGAGTCTATGGATCAATCGAGTGGCGGTACACAATGTTTAGATCTAGTTAAATTACACATAAATATAACGGTAACAAATGGTTTGAGTCCATATGAAACGTTGTTTGTTACACCTTATAGGTTGACACAGTTCGAAAATGTGTAGGAAACTGACGACGATTCCACTTTGATAGAAGACATGAGACTGACACCAGGAGACTGAGTGTTGAGTAAAAGTGGAAAAAGAAAACACTGGCACTCTCCCAAGTGGGAAGGGCCTTATCAAGTACTGTTAACGACACCAACAGCATTAAGAATTGTAGAAAGAAACACATGCGACATCAAACGCATTGTAAAGTAGTCATTGTTCGGGAGTCTGACGAGGAAGGTAAAGACCAGTCTGTGATGCAGGGGACTTCAGAGTCCTAGACTCTGAGGCATCGTGCTGAGCAGTGAAGATTATAGCACATACCCTAGTCCAGAAAACCGAACAATGCATCCTAGTTCTAAGATCACTATTGTAACAGGAGGATTGGTATTTCTGACAAGTTGCAGTGTCTTCTTCTTTCCCATACAGTGCCTCAGTGTCTCGGAGTGGTCCATGATCTTGATCGCACACCTCCACCCTTGCTTTGCCAACAACCTGACAACAACATCCTGATACAACAACATGCATGATGAGTCCTCTCGTCTCATCAGCCATGCCACTGTGTCCAGTTTTATCATCACCAAGACCTGAAGAAGATCCATCACATGAACTGTGCTCTGACAGCAAACAATCACTTCCAGACTGAAGAGTTCAGAAGATGTTTGCTGACATGGTGTTTATGGTGACAACGACAATCACATCACCAGCCACTAAAGTGGAACGTGGCCGACTCAGAACTGGAGAGGATCACACCTTTGATGCAAGGACAAGCCAAGCACCAGAATCTAGAAGTGGCAACAAATGGCCACCAGCAAGGAGGACATTCAGAGGAGGGACTGGAACAGCAATATGACCCTGGCATGTGCAGCAAAGGAGACTTTGGACCAAAGACTTGATGGAGGACTTTCTTAACAAGCAAGGTGGAAAGAAGCAAGGAGGTGGGGCGTGATGGGATCATGCCTACTCTGACTCATCTGATGCCAAGGATGACACTGAGGTTGACAGTAAAGCACGCACACACACACACACACACGCAAACGCACACATGCATACACACAAACAGTACTAGAGAACAGACGTGTGGTGTTGATGTAGAGACAAATACAACTATGACATTGTATATAACATGAGCGGAACATGTGCAGTAGTGACATTACTGATTCCAGTATCCATTTACCCTATGAGTGTTGACATGTTACTAAATGCTATCTTTGAAGCAGATGAACATCACCTCCCAAACTACTTCCAAACAAAAAGGGAGGTTTCAGACACCGACTGGATGACGAAAGACAATCCCACTTACATCGATGCCATCAGCGTGCCACGAGGGGTACCACCAGAATACAAACTAGTAAATCAGATTGCAGCGGGTTTGGAGGGAAAGTATTATCCCATGGATAAGTTAACAAAAATGTGGATAGGATTAACTACCTCCACTATGACATACAGAAGCTTGGGAACTACACCGAGGCCGGACTCACAGCAATTGGAAAAAAACTCCATACCACGTCACTCATGGCCTTCCAGAATCGCATTGCCTTGGATGGACTGCTGGCAAATCAGCAAGGAGTGTGCGCCATGCTTGGCGACCAATGTTGCATGTCCATCCCCAACAATACAGATTCCACAGGAATGCTGATGCGTGCGATCTCTGGTTTAAAGGCACTAAACACCAAGATGAAGAACACTGGTGTTGACACTGAGGTGTTTGGTGACTGGTGGAGAGCATTTTGGAGACAATGGTCCCCTTACGTGATGTCCGTGCTTATTGCACTCGCTGTTGCCCTTCTTTTGTGTGCCTTGTGTGGATGTTGTATCCCTATCTTGAAGGTTAGAATCACATGGACTGTGAATTTAACCATGGCACCAATGGCAACCAAGATAAATGAAATGTACCCCCTACTGGTGGCAGGTGGCAGCGATGACAGTGAGGATGACTAGGACAACCATTATAGATATGCTCCTGACGTGTTTCTGACTTGTACTTTGACTCAGATGACGAGAACATCTTCCGTTTAAATGTAAGCATATTTTCTGACAAAGATGACCTGCGAGGAAAAAACCAAGAAGAGACCCAAGGAACAACAGCAAACAGATAAAAGCGTGATAAACAGGAGGGAAATGTTAGAATAAAATGTAGATACAGGTATTACTTTGTTAGTTATCACCCTTATATCCATTTGCTTAGACAATAGAAAGTGTTTGAATGTGCTGAAGAAGGAATGTTCCCGTGACCCTGATCAGAGACCCCCCAGTGACCCCCAGGTCCTGGAGGTGCCTGGATGCACCAACAGCGACTCTGCAGATGCTCATGTTAATCCTGCAAGAATGTGTTAAGATAAGAACTCATAAAACATTAAAAGTAGTTGCTCTCACATACACACACACACATAGACAAACAAATACAGCTCGTGCAACTGTCTTCTCCACCCCCGCCTTAGAGTTGCACGACCATGTAGTAGGGACCCCCGAAAGAGAATAAAAGGAGAGGAGTGTGAACTGCATATTCAGAGTGGAGCGGCATGTCACTGGGTATGTGGTTTCACTCTCCTCGCTGCGAGAAACTTTGAATATTGTTGTCTGTCTCTTCTGTATTTCTATATTTAAGTGTTTTTACAAGTGTCACAGGAGTTTGAACCTGACAGTTGTGTGCTTGAACGAGCCCTCAGTGTTTGGCATCTTGGCCATATAGTTAGGAGCTCTGGAAGATCTGGATCCGTAATTCTGTTTGGGGATCTCTGTGGGGCGTTTGCATGTCTGAATGCGTGGGTTTTCTCAGGTACTCCGGTTCGTCCCACCCTCCAGAAATATGCATATTAATTGGAGACACTTAAGTGTTCTATGATTGGCTGGCGACGGAATCCACGGTGTACCCCGCCACTTCAGTCTACTTTGTGGAACTTCACTTATCACAGTTGGCCTGTAACCAGTTAACTGTGATAAATGAGGGATTCCTCGAGTACACATACGAAACCAAAGAAAGGTCTTTGCTAACCCACCTGAGACCAGCATTGGCGGACAGCATGTCTCGAACGTACGCGATGGAGGACGCCACTCGATCCCATACGATGTAGTCGGTCTCATTGGTCAGATACATGGTGAGGTTGAAGGCGTGGCCGTAGTCGATGATGTCTGCCCTGAGCGAGTCCAAACATTGACCTTCCAGAATGCAGGTCTACTAATGGTACTACTGCACCATTAGAATGGGTACTTTAGTACTTTACCTCGCAAGAGCAAATACATCATCAATGCAGCTTGTGCGATCGGCTGCATCAAACTCCTGTTTTAACAAGGAAATAAAAACAAGTTGAGAAGCATTCAATCATACAATATTCCATAAGAATAACTATAAAACACATGTAATGGTAATGGTAATGGTTTTATTTCGTTTGAACATGCATCAGATTCCAGTTGAGTGCATCCCATAATCAGTTCCCAGTTCCACATGTCCAAAAGGAGTAGGAAGAAGCCAAGCTTATTAAATCCTACCCCTCCATCTGGTACTTTTACAATCACTAACTGTTACATTTGTTCACTTCCTGCTTTCCTAATATGATTTAAGTATTAATTTAATTTAATTTATTTTATCACGAACCATGACCTATATCAGCAAGTTGAAGTATTTGTGATTTTAGAAATAAGGAGTTAGTATGTTCTCTGTAGGCGGCATTATGAATTATCCTTACTGACCTTTTTTGCAGTACATTTAGCCAGCGAAGATTGCTTTTATAGTTATTAGCCCATATTTCCACACAATAAGTAAGATATGGTAGAACCAGAGAACAATAAAGTGTGGAGTGATTTCTGATTGAGAACAAATTTTGCTTTGTTCAATACTGAAATATTTCTGGCCACCTTATGTTGTATATTTGTAATATGAGGTTTCCAGCTCATATTTTCATCTATTGTGATGCCCAGAAATGTATTTTCCTTCACCCTTTCAATGTCCACACCGTCGTCTATTTGTATTTGCTGGTGCGTGTCCTTTCTGCTGTTAGCGAACAGCATGATTTTAGTTTTATTTAGGTTCAAGGACAATCTATTATCATCAAAGCATCTTTTTAGTGTGACCATTTCTTCTCTCACCTTTCATTTCGTCTGCTTCCTCGCTGTTCCTGGCTGCCCTGGCATAAGACCTGGGTCTGATCTTCAGCCCCGTCACTATTATGTTTGTTCATCCTTGTATTCTGATCCATGTCGTCGATTGTATTTTTCAGCTCCTGAATTATTTTGTCCTTCTCATTTTCTTTTTTTATGTTTGTCTGACTCCCTTCTAATTTTTTATATGCGTCTTTCAAATCTGTCATCTCCTTCATTAGGGTTCGAACGTGCTCATCCATCTTCTGTTCCGATTTTTCCAACCTCAGAGTCATCTTTTTCAGTTCATCGCCATTTTTTTTAGTTTCTTATCCATGTTGTAAACAAGTTTTCTATGTTCAAACTACGAAAATGTAAATAAGGAATTGTACTTGATGGAAATTGCCTTACCACGGTGGGTCTAATAAAGGAGGGAGGAAGAATATGGACGCTTGGTTGATTATATCACACGATTGGAAAGGATGCTGGATGCTACAGTGGAATAAGTCACTCCCTGACTGTGTCGGACATTGACTTGACAAACTTGGCTTTTAGCTCGCTGTAGCCACTTCTTCATCCGGTCACGGAAGGTGGGCACATAGACCCACCAATAAATTGGAAGTTGGTATTATCCCCCCCCCAAGAGTAGCGCTTCATGTAGTTGGACTCACCTCAACCTATGATTGGTGCTTGGCAGCCAAACTCCTATTGGACGGCTTGGACTTTGTTCTACTTTGGAGGTTCCTGGTGTTCATTCATTTTCTACCGCTTTTTCCTCACGAGGGTCACGGGGGTGCTGGAGCCTATCCCAGCTGTCTTCGGGCAAGACGGGCGAGGCGGGGTACACCATGGACTGGTGGCCAGCCAATCACAGGGCACATATAGACAAACAACCATTCACACTCACATTCATACCTATGGACAATTTGGAGTGGCTAATTAACCTAGCATGTTTTTGGAATGTGGGAGGAAACCGGAGTACCCGGAGAAAACCCACGCATGCACGGGGAGAACATGCTAACTCCACACAGAGATGGCCGAGGGTGGAATTGAACCCTGGTCTCCGAGCTGTGAGGTCTGCGCGCTAACCACTCGACTGCCAAACGCGAGTGGATTTCCGATCACAATTGTAGATTTATTTAGTCACAAATGAATGCAGTGCTTGTGAATTATTTTCAGATACAAATGTTTTCAAGATGAGAAATATTGGGAATGTGACATCTATATTTACGTATCTGTACCGTACACACTGAAGCCAAAACTGTGAAGCATACGAAGCATGTTGAGTACTAACAACTTGTACATGTTGGCAGGTCTGCAGGAACGTTGAAAGTACTCAGTGCAACTCACGCCGCCCCCCCCCCCCCCTATTTGGGAAGCACCGCTATAATTTGAGGGCTGCTAGATTGAAGGGAATCTTGCGTCACTGCCTCTACAGCAAAGTTATCAAACTGAGCCGGCTCAAACGAGCGTGTTCCTACGGCAGCCCAGCCATTCTTGGGTGTCGGTGCCAAAGCCGTCCTCCATACTGGATTACCATTCAGCTTACCGGATGCAAACTGGCCCTGTAGAGAAGAAGAATTGGGATTATTGACACCAGTGATTTTCAACCACTGTGCCGCAGCACACTAGTGCACCCGTCAGGTGCGCCGTGAGGAATTATCCAATATCACTTTTTATAATTAACATTTATTAATCATCATTTGCAAATATTATGTCAACAGCCATTATGTCAATAGTATACGTACATGGACCCAAATATTCCAATTCACTTTGGTTTATTTGCTCAAACGGAAAGAATTGAACAGGGATGGAATATTCCTTTAACCAATCCGACTGAGGTATCTTGTACCCGCTCAAACGGAAAGTTGTCAGGGTGCCTTCTTCTTCCTGGTGTTTTTCTTCTTCTGTTGTTTATTGGCGGTTGGCAAGCAGCTTTTGTATGCATTAGCGCCATCTGTGAAACAGAATCTAAACCAGGGATCTCAAACACGCGGCCCGTGGGCCAAATGTGGCCCGCAGGACACTAGTTTGAAGCCCCCGCCTTGATATGAAAGTTTAATGTTAGTGCGGCCCGCGCAAGTTTGATATGGATGCTGTATGGTATCATGTACCCAGAAAAAATTATTACGTTTGATTCATGTTCATGTTAAAGGTTAAATAACTGTTAATAGTTATCCTCCCTATCCGTGTGGAAGTGGTAAGTTTTTGGCTATTTAAGTTTAAAGGAAATAACTTGAAGGCTACCGTTTAGGTCGCTAAAGCATGTGTCTCAAGACCCTGCAGTTGCGCAATATGTTGTAAATAAAAAGAGTATAAATGTGACTATAGTCGTGTTTTGTCATGTCTACAGGGCTCTAATAATGCTTTGTTCATTTTAATCTGAAAAAAATCATTTGTCTACCCAACAACTATATGTGCTTTCTTAACTTTTTATTATTTGCCCTTTTATTATTATTATTATATTTATTTATTACTGATGGATTGATTTTCTTTATTCTTGATTTGTTTATTTATTTTTCATCTTATTTTGTGTAGAAAAATAAAAAGTAAGATATTTGAGAACAGTGGAATGTTTTATCAGAGCTTTTCTTGTAGAAAATTGGAAACAAAGCAAAGTTTTTTTTATTTTTTTTGTTTTTAATGAATGCGGTTTTTTTTTGTTTTTTGGGGGGGAAAAAACGGCCCAGTCTCACACAGACCCGAGCTCCAGTGGCCCCCAAGTAAATTGAGTTTGAGACCCCTGATCTAAACCCTTCTATACTTTATTCACAAGTGCAGTTTATTAAAAAATAAAATATATATCTATATAAAACATGTCCCGAGTTTAATTATAAAATATTAGCAAGATTGAATTTGATCTTTTCCTGTTTAAATTGATCCCGGGTGCGTTCTTTCAGCGCATGCTCAGATATGACGTAACACGCAGATCCAGACGTTCTTCACTTTTAAAAAATGGAGGCCAGCAATCGGCACTGGACTAAGCAAAGTTTGTTTTTGATTCAAACTAAATTTCAAGACTGGACAGACGAAAAACTGGCAATACGGAGTTATTCCAACAAGTGAAAGAAAAACTCGGGGAAGTCGGTATCACGTGATGTTGATGTTTACGTTTTACTGGGCATGCCCTCTTGACTATTCTGTTTGATTTTCACGGCGCATGTAGACAAGAGATTGGAATATTCCTTTCCATGGATACCATTGTTTCCCGAAAGGTCATTGGGAAAGAGTAAAAGTGGTGATGTAAAAACATGGCTACTGTGGAGTGTCTGTGGTGTAAAGACTGGCATAGCAATGTAATATTGGTCCGTGTGGCAACACCTAGCTTGTTCCTCCTATAGACTTATTGATGCACGTGTGAGGTCGTGGTGACATTTTGGAACATTTTTGGTTAGTGGTGTGCCACTTTCAGTGCTCACTTCCAATCATGCAAACCTCATGATCTTAACACGAGAATACAACATTGTCACAACATTGATAACCTTCACGCAATAAAAGACGACCCCGCATATGAATTCCACGGTCCATCAATGTCACTTACCTGCACATTGAGCGATAGTGTGTGCCAATCCCCTGCTTGTGTGCCAGACTGTCCTTCGGCCAGTATGATTAGCCCAGCTATGGACATGAGAAGACAAACACATACAACAATTCTCATCTTTTACTTTCCGCTATTTGATGATAATATGACAGACCGAGATCATTGGTGACTTTGTATGTGCCGTCTGCGAAGACCCAGAAAAATATTCCCTTGGTGCTACGGATGGACTGCCCTCCTTTATCCACTCTGGCTGCAATGAAAACACCTCCGGTCTTGACAGTCTCCATGAAGACATCACATGTCACAGTCACATCCTGCCTGAAACAACACAACAGTAAACATGTGAAAGAGCTTCACATCAATTAAATGAAAGCATAAGGCACTTGAATATAGTACGTAATATCAGCATACCACTCATAGTCTCCTATAACGCTTATAGTCTGGTCTGCATCTGCTGCCCAAGTGATGGGACGCTGGGTCAGAACCTGGCGTAGAGTGAAAACGTGAGGTCCAGGATCAGTCAGGTTGATGTAGTATTCAAACACCCCGGTCTGGTCAGCAAAGTTTGGAGCTTCTGAGAAGGGAGCCTCTCCTATAGAATGTGAATACACATGGTGTGAGGGACAGGAAGTGTGCACATCTTCCTGGTAAACAAGTGCAGTCCAGCCCAGCTGGTGGCTAGTGATGGTGCCAAGGAGAAGCCAGGGCTAAGCCACCAGTAGGAGTAAATGCTAAGACCCAAATATAGATCTGCATCACCCAGCACAAAACTTCCACTAATGGTTGGCCTTCAGTCAACATTATGTTGAAAGTACGTAAGTAATGGGGTAATAGTAACTATAAAAGCATCTTCAGTCTTCACTTGCTAAATGTACTGCAAAAAAGGTCAGTAAGGATAATTCATAATGCCGCCTACAGAGAACATACTAACTCCTTATTTGTAAAATCACAAATACTTCAACTTGCTGATATAGTTCATCTTCAAACAGCTAAAATAATGCATAATGCTAAAAATAAGCAATTAGCTAAAAATGTCATCCAATACTTCTCTACAAGAGAGGAGAAATATGATCTCAGGGAAGAAGTACATTTGAAACACTTCTATGCTAGGACTACGTTATGCTAGCCATAGCATTTCAGTATGTGGAATCAAACTATGGAATGGATTGAGTAAGGAAATCAAACAATGCACAACGATGAGCCAATTCAAGAAACAATACAAGCAGTTGATGTTTGCTAAATACAAGGATGAAGAGTCTTGAACCAGTCATGATGTGCTATATATATCACTATATTGACACGCACTATGGTACCCATTATGGCATTGGATGCTCATATCACTGAGTACTTTGGTATGTGACAAAAAATAAATAAATAAATAAATAAATAATTAAAAAATATATATATATATATATATATATTAATAATTCTAATAATAAAAAAATAATTAATTTAAAAAAGTTATTTTTTTAATAATATTAAGAAAGCAGGAAGTGAACAAATGTAACAGTTACTGATTGTAAAAGTACCAGATGAAGGGGTAGGATTTAATAAGCTTTGCTTCTTCCTACTCCTTTTGGACATGTGGAACTGGGAACTGATTATGGGATGCACTCAATTGGAATCTGATGCATGTTCAAATGAAATTAAACCATTACCATTACCATAAGTGTGCTAAACTAGAACTAAAATCCCTGTCGTTCTCTGCCGTCCGAGCTCCATGTGAAGCTGTCTGATTCCCTACTCTTACGATTGGATGTCATAAAAAGGGAAAAAAACAATGTGTGGATGTTGCTATATTGTCTTGTATTGTTGTATTTATAATATTTATCATATTGTTAACACATTGTTGTTATGACACTCCTAAAGTCTGACGATATGCATACTTTATTCCTAGTTTGGAAATGTCTCTTTTCATAACAAAAACCTTACTTACGGACATTAAAGTCATCCTCATAGCGTCGTGGGAACGGGGAGGAGGCAGGCGGATCTGGGTGGCTCCCTTTCCGTCCTGTAGGAACTGTGGTGAGGGTGTAAACCTCATCTTCAGCCAGATTTAGGGTGAATTCTCCATCTGAAATCTGCCATATAGGTCACATGACATCAGTTGACATGTCACAGCAGTCACCGGATCAATTATCTACCTGCAGTGGACTGAGATGCTTAAAAAATGATGGCTTTTTCGTCATGAAGTTAAACTGAGACTGCCATACTTGCAACTCCTTGATGACTGACTGACAAAAAAAAAAAGATGTTAACTTTAGGTTTCGGCGTCTGTATTTTACTCCAGCCGCGGCTGTAGGCAACTTACGAAAGATCCTTTCAGACGGAAGGTTGCAGTTTGAGAGGTCACGTTGTATGGAGCAAGTGGAGGTCGTATGCATAAGGAATGATCATGCTTCTGCAAAGAACATCATGAGAAAATCTAATTAAATCAGTTTTTGTTCCAGGATGTTCCTGAGTAGCTGGTGAAAAGTTATTTTTCAAATATTATACGCACAGAAACCTTGAAAACCACAATCAATCCATGATTATCCAATTAATTGACAATATTTGACATTCGATAAATTGGCCGGCCGATGTATTGGTTGATCCTTAATACAATATACCAAACCAAAAAACAAGGATTTAACGACAACTTCCAAAATGATACTCGCCATGGTTTCAATGACAATTGTGAGATTTCCTTTCCCGTCCGTCAACGCTACATAACTTCCACCTTTGGCCAAATGTCCAACAGTCTTCAGGTAGGTCCATCCTGGCTGGGTGAATTGTGCGGTGTGGGCTACACGGGAAGAAAGAATAATCACCACTATAGTGACTCAGGTATCAGATATCAGTCTAACTAGTCATTTCTATATTCAATTAGGGTGCATCAAATTTGAATGGGACATTTTTATTTCATAATATCATTTTGGCTGGTATTCCATTTTTTTCTAATGAACATAAAAATGTCTTTTGCAAAGTTTTGAGGAAATCCATTGAGATTTAGGGGTGCCAACTCACACATAAACTTTTGTAAAATTTCGGAAAATGTGCAATTTCTAGTCTAATTGCCAAAAAGTTGACCTGGAAATGTTGAGTACAATGAACTTCTATACAGCATCATTTTCTATAGGGTTATCAAAGTACGTATATCAGATTATGTAGGACTACAGTACTACACTCAATAAATATGAGGCATTAGTAATACTGTCTACTATATATTACTGTTGTTGATGTTAGGCTTGCTCTGCTATTAGCTAACTGTTATTAGCAAACTATAGCTAGCTAATGTTAGCTACAGTAGAGGCAATGAGCACTAAACAGTGTCTAAAATAATAATTGGACAAGTGTATATCAGATTATGTAGGACTACAGTACTACTCTCAATAAATATGAGGCATTAGTAATACTGTCTACTATATATTACTGTTGTTGATGTTAGGCTTGCTCTGCTATTAGCTAACTGTTATTAGCAAACTGTACAGTAGAGGCAATGAGCGCTAAATACCTAGAAATATGACTACAAATCATTCAAATTACAAAGACAAAACCACAAATTTGGTAGTAATATGTAATAGGAGTATAAATACAAACAAAAACATAAAGATCACTTCAGAGTCTTTGCTGACCTCAAATCTCCATGGCGACCAGTAAGCACTGTTCACCATTTTATTCCACAAAAACAGATCTATGGTGGCACCCCTAAATAATCATGTATTGGAAAAATATTTTGTATGTGTTGTTTCTACACATATTGGAACACTTTTAGTACCCAGTCATATCAAAATTCAATAATTGTGTTTTTTGATGCACCCTAATATTCATATAAACTCTGGTATATTCAAACGCAGCCCTCAACCTCCTATTGTGTCATTTGAATTTCCACTTGACGCAATGTCTTGCCAACCGCTGAAATGTGTAGTCTCATTCTTCATACTAGATGTGATCCTCCCTAGTATGACTGGGTTTTTATAAGTTTGATACCTGTAATCCAGATAGGAGACTCCACAACGTAGTTGCCACTCCAGGGTTCCTCAGCGGTCATAAGTCCATCCCTGCCAAACGGCAGTTCCTCGTAGTAACTGGCAATCAGATTCCAGGAAATGGTACTGTAACAGAAGACAGTATGTTTTTATGACCGCCATCTACTAGTATATGTTCCTCATGTGTTCCGAGTGAGTATAGTGTGATGGATTTAGGTGATCATGTCGCTTGCTTTATGTATAAGGTCAGACTTCCATTACAACTCAAACGACATCTGAAGGTCCAAAGTACTCACGCAGTCATGAATCCATTGACGTAGTTCTGGTTTAGAATGCGAGCCCAGCAACCTCCTCCCACATCATCGTTGAACGTGCTGTAGTCCTCCGAGGACCACAGCTTCTTCCCGGTCTTCAGGGCCTCCATCACAGTAGTCGTGCCCGGGTAGTGGGCCCTAATGGGGCAATCACAATTCTTATTATCTTGAAAACAGCCAGCATATCAAACTCTAAAGCCCACGGCGGCCAACCATGTGTCAGCTCATGAAAGTAGGATCTCTGTGACATGTCGCTATGCTACGGTCCTCTAGGCCAGGGGTCGCAAACACGCGGCCCGCGGGCCAAATGTGGCCCGCAAGACACTAGTTTGAGGTCCCCGCCTTGATATGAAAGTTTAATGTTAGTGCGGCCCGCGCAAGTTTGATATGGATGCTGTATGGTATCATGTACCCAGAAAAATTATTACGTTTGATTAATGTTCATGTTAAAGGTTAAAAAACTGTTAATAGTTATCCTCCCTATCCGTGTGGAAGTGGTACGTTTTTGGCTATTTAAGTTGAAAGGAAATAACTTGAAGGCTACCGTTTAGGTCGCTCGCTCTCTAGTTTGCCAGTTAGCATGTGTCTCAAGACCCTGCAGTTGCGCAATATGTTATGTTATGTAAATAAAAAGAGTATAAATGTGACTATCGTCGTGTTTTGTCATGTCTACAGGGCTCTAATAATGCTTTGTTCATTTTAATCTGAAAAAAATCATTTGTCTACCCACCAACTATATGTGGTTTCTTAAGTTTTTATTATTTGCCCTTTTATTATTATTATTATATTTATTTATTACTGATTGATTGATTTTCTTTATTCTTGATTTGTTTATTTATTTTTCATCTTATTTTGTGTAGAAAAATAAAAAGTTATTTGAGAACAGTGGAATGTTTTATCAGAGCTTTTCTTGTAGAAAATTGGAACCAAAGCGAAGTTTTTAAATTTTTTTGTTTTTAATGAATGCTTTTTTTTTTTGGAAAACCTGATGCGGCCCAGTCTCACCCAGACCAGAGCTCCAGTGGCCCCCAAGTAAATTGAGTTTGAGACCCCTGCTCTAGGCCTTTGTGTTAGCAACTGATCTATACTTACCTTCAAGGATATACAAGAAATAATAAAACCTATTGAGCACAACTGATGGCGCATGAAGGTCTCACCATCTCCTGCTCATGGAAGACTTCATGAACAAAAGTAGAGTGGCTACAGCCACTCATTAGCAAGAAAAATAGGAAGGTACGCTGAAGTTTGCCCAAAATTTGTTTTGTTTTGTGATCAAGATACATTAAGAACACAGTTGGACTCACACAGTGTATTGATAACGTGACAAGACGTGGGTTGTATTGTACGCTACCGGGAAAATGTACGGAAATCCAGGCAAAACTTTTATGGAGATTTTCAACAATAACCAAAAAACACACTAACCGAGGCGGACACTATCTAAAGTTCCACTGTATCTTCTAAGTGGATACTTATCCAGATGTTACTACCTGGAAATACAAGATAAAATGTTGCTCTTTGGCCTCATATTGCTGTAACTGTCTACACCAGTGATTCCCAAAGTGTGGGAAATATTATTATATTTATATATTATTATTATATATTTATTATGTATTAATTGCATTATTATTTATTATTATATTATTATTATTATATATTTATTATGTATTAATTTTATTATTATTATTATTATTGCTGTAACTTTCTACACCAGTGAGTCCCAAAGTGTGTGAAATATTATTATATTTATTTATTATATTTATATATTATTATTATTATATATATTTACTATGTATTAATTTTATTATTATTATTATATTATATAATAATAATAATTATTATTATTATTGCTGTAACTGTCTACACCAGTGATTCCCAAAGTGTGGGAAATATTATATTTATTTATTATATTTATATATTATTATATATTTATTATGTATTAATTTTATTACTATTTATTATTATATTATTATTATTATTATATATGTATTATGTATTAATTTTATTATAATTTCTTATTATTCTTATTATTTATTATTATAATATAATAATTATTATTATTATTGCTGTAACTGTCTACACCAGTAATTCCCAAAGTCTGGGAAATATTATTATATTTATTTATTATATATTTATTATGTATTAATTTTATTATTATTTATTATATTATTATTATATATGTATTAATTTTATTATTATTATTATTAGTGCTGTAACTGTCTACACCAGTGATTCCCAAAGTGTGGGAAATATTATTATATTTATATATTATTATATATATTTATTATTATTATTATTATCATTATTATCATTATTATCATTATTATCATTATTATCATTATTATCATTATTATTAATATAATATTAATATAAGTGAGAATGCAGCATTTCGTCAATGTACTTTTCCGGACAAAGGTGGGTCGCAGACCTTTTTTAGATTTTCAAGTTGGTCAAGTTTGGGAACCCCTGTTCTATACTAATACTTCAGGATAGCACCGAAGCCCCAAGGACACCACGTCACCATCATTCCCTTGAAATAAAAACGTGTTTTTAGCGTTGGTCGATTGTTAGGTGCTCCTCTGCGATTGACTATTCTGTGTTTCGGAGATGCGGAAGATGAATTTCACGACACATATTACATTGAAGACAAAGATAACACTTTACCCAATCACATCTACAACCCTGCTGAGCTCAGGGTCGAGCTGGAGGGCCGAGGCAATGGGCTCCCACAGGTTGTCACTGGCTATGATCCTGACATTCTCCAGGCCGCTTTTATCCAGAGTGTATCGCAGCAGCTGGGATGGACACACAGTCACATGAATGGAGAGGAGACGATATTACGATATTAACGTTTGAGAACAATCGATCTAGTTCATTAGCTCTTGCATTGGAACAATGTTGGTGGTAGGGAGAAGATGGGAAGGAACAGGTACATAACCAACATGGATGACAGGCTTTAAGCCTGTTTCTAAATGTTGCTCGAAACTAGTTACTAGAAATTAGTTACTAGTTACTAGAAAACTAGAAATTAGTTACGTATCTGCCATATGTAGCATCTATTAGAATGCACATTACTAGTAGCATTCCAAAATACAGGACAGGACAAAACAATGCAGGTATGTTTTTATTATTATTATTATTATTATTATTATTATTATTAATAATATTTTATTATATATTTTATATTGTACTTTTTATATTACTTTTTGAAATATATTTTAACATTACTTGTAGCATTCCAAAATATAGGACAGGACAAAACAATGCAGGTACGTTCTTTTTATTATTATTAATAATATTTTATTCTATATTTTATATTGTACTTCTTAAAATATATTTTAACATTACTTGTAGCATCTATTAGAATGCACACTGGGGGAAATATCAGAATATTCTTATCAATAACAATGGGCAAATAGTGTAAACAAGTCTAGTTGAAGATATGGTCACATTTAGGGGGACATTGACTTACATGCACATGTCAATCAAGCCCCAGTTTCCCAGCATTGGAACCTTAGGCCAAAACTACCGTATGTAACAATAGGTGGAGATTAACTGTTGGTTTATTTAGCTATGGTGTGCTTTTTCACAAACAAAGTTTATAAAGCACCATTTGTACACAAGGTATTGATATTCTGACTGTGAAAGTCGTTTTTCCTGTGTTACTAATACAATGCACAAGTCCAATGTATTTTTAATCACAAAACATCCTTGTTAGCATCCTATTAGCTAACACATGGAAACAGGAAGCGGCAGTCTGCCCGGTCGCCTGCTCATGATGTCATCAGCGGGTGACTGTAGTTTAACATAATTAGCTACAAGCCTCCAAAATATAGGACAGGACAAAACAATGCAGGTTACTTTTTTTAATATTACTTTTTATATTTTATTTGTATTATTTTTATTTTATTATATATTATGTATTTTTATATTATACTTTTTATATAACCTTTTTTATATTTTAACATTACTTTTATAATTTGTATATTTTATTTTTATTTTTATTTTATTATATATTATACTTTTTATATAGCTTTTTTATATTTTAACATTACTTGTAGCATTCCAAAATATAGGACAGGACAAAACAATGCAGGTACATTTTTTTAATATTACTTTTTATATTTTATTTGTATTATTTTATTATTTTTATTTTACTATATATTATGTATTTTTATATTATACTTTTTATATAATTTTTTTATATTTTAACATTACTTGTAACATTCCAAAATATAGGACAGGACAAAACTATGTAGGTACATTTTTTTTAATATTACTTTTTATATATTATTTTTTAAATTTTATCATATATTATATATTTTATATTATACTTTTTATACAACTTTTTTATATTTTAACATTACTTGTAGCATTCCAAAATATAGGACAGGACACAACAATGCAGGTCCGTTTTTTTTTATATTTTATTATTTTCTTATTATTATTATTTTTATTTTATTGTATATTATATATTTTATATTCTACTTTTTATATTTTAACATTACTTGTAACATTCCAAAATATAGGACAGGACAAAACTATGTAGGTACATTTTTTTTCTTTAATATTACTTTTTATATTTTATTTTTTAAATTTTATCATGGTCTAGGGGTTAGCGCGCAGACCTCACAGCTAGGAGACCAGGGTTCAATCCCACCCTCGGGCATCTCTGTGTGGAGTTTGCATGTTCTCCCCGTGCATGCGTAGGTTTTCTCCGGGTACTCCGGTTTCCTCCCACATTCCAAAAACATGCTAGGTTAATTGGCAACTCCAAATTGTCCATACGTATGAATGTGAGTGTGAATGGTTGTTTGTCTATATGTGCCCTGTGATTGGCTGGCGACCAGTCTAGGGTGTACCCCGCCTTATGCCCGAAGACAGCTGGGATAGGCTCGAGCACCCCCCGCGACCCTCGTGAGGAAAAGCGGTAGAAAATGAATGAATGAATGAATGAATGAATGAATTTTATCATATATTATATATTTTATATTATACTTTTTATATAACTTTTTTATATTTTAACATTACTTGTAGCATTCCAAAATATAGGACAGGACACAACAATGCAGGTATGTTTTTTTTAATATTGGTTTTTATATTTTATTATTTTCTTCTTATAATTATTTTTATTTTATTGTATATTACATATTTTATATTCTACTTTTTATATAACTTTTTTATATTTTAACATTACTTGTAGCATTCCAAAATATAGGACAGGACAAAACAATGCAGGTACGTTTTTTTAATATTGCTTTTTATATTTTATTTTAATTATTTTATTATTATTATTTTTATTTATTTTATTGTATATTATATATTTTATATTATACTTTTTATATAACCTTTTTTATATTTTAACATTACTTGTAGCATTCCAAAATATAGGACAGGACAAAACAATGCAGGTACATTTTTTTTTTTTTTTTTTTTTT
This sequence comes from Doryrhamphus excisus, assembly GCF_030265055.1. Lineage (NCBI taxonomy): Eukaryota > Metazoa > Chordata > Actinopteri > Syngnathiformes > Syngnathidae > Doryrhamphus > Doryrhamphus excisus. Next base: position 11,361,136 of record NC_080472.1, read on the forward strand.
TTTTTTTTTTTGTCCCGTCCAGCCATTGGGGCAGATAGTATTGTTGATCTAAATGCCCTTACATGCTAGACAGATTTGCTCTGTGTCAGGAAAGGTGTTGGCTACAACTTCCCTGTACCATGAAATTTTATTTGCCGTTATTTGATGTCTTTGTTATGCCATTTGGGGCGACCGGACCGGAGCAAGAAGAAGAACAGAAAAGAAGAAGAGAGAAGAGAAAGGTGGGGTCGGGGGGGGGGGGGGGGGCAGTAGAGGGAGAGACAAAAACAGCAGCAACAAGAATTCCCAAAACAACAACAGTGACAAACAGAACAGTTAAATGTCAATGATGGCTAAGGGTCACACTGGAGATGATATCAGTGGAATGAAACAGTCCAACTTACCAATAGCAATAGTAACAATGAGGACATGACCCATGATAGTAAACACAATTGCAACCATACAGTTACAGTAATTAAAATCTCATTGCTTGGCATCATTATTACTGTAATAATAGCATACCAATACTATATAAACATCAGGGATAAGAGAGTAGATTGTATAGAGAAGCACCCATGTGCTGTGAGTGCCCATATGGAGGTGTGTTGTGTATGTGAATGCGAGTGTGTGAATGTGTAATTGTCACTGAGAATGACAAAAGGAGAGAGACTGCCTTCTACCACCCAGCAAACCCCGCCCCGCGCAGCCAGGTCAAGCCCCCACCGCCAGAGATCCTCCGGCCCCGTGGGTGTGGGCAAAGCCAGGGCCGACTCCCCAAGACCCGCCCCCGAAGCAACTCCCCGAAGAGACCAGCAAGAGGCCATGGAGGAGCAATCCCAACCGGCAACAGGGCGCCAGCAGGCCGGAGGAGAGCCGCACCCCCGAGACCAGCGGGAGACCATACCCTACTAGGGCAGAAGGGCATCGAAGGCCACACACCCGTGGGCACAGGGGCGTCCCTGCCGGCCGGAAGGGAGCCCGTCCACGGCCGGAGGCACCGCCTCCCGCCCCCCACACACCCCCAGGAAGCAGAACCCGGCCCGCCCCAGGTAACCCCAGGCCCGACCACCGACATAGGACCGCCCCGGCCAGGACAGAAGAGGCCCGGGCACACTGCCCCATGGAGGACCGGGCGGTTGAGATGGAACACCCTACGCCAGACCCCCGCAGAGCCCCCCCCCCCCGTATATCTACATGGCCATATACCCACATACACATCCACACATATACATATATATATACATATATATATAATTATAATAAAACTAATCATTAATTATCTAAGTATTTAAAACAATAAATACATAAAATAAACTCAGACACATGCACACCCCATCCACTCAATACACACACATGCTGTGGACGTCCCCGGGTGGGGTGTCCGGGGCATCACAGGGTGGGGGACCCAGGGGTCCCAGACCCACAACCAGGCCCCGAGCCCAGGGAGGTACGGACCGCCAAGGCATAGCACCCCCAGACTCCCCTCGACCACGGCATCAGGGCTACTGCAGTGTGGCAGACAAAGGAGCGGGCGAGGGGAGGAGGCCCGCACATGAGCAAGCGGAGGGGGCGAGCAGGCGAGTGGTGAGGCGCTCCACTGCGCCGGCCGACATCCACCGGGCAGCTCACCCCCGTGAGGGAGAGCCATAGCTCCAAGTCACGGGGAGGCCACGCACCAGAGCCGAGGAGTTAAGACCAGCGCAAGGCCCCCGAAGGACCCCACCATCCACCGGGAGGGCCAGCCCCCCCCGCCCCCAGAACCAGCAGCGCTCCGCCCACGTACCGGAGAACCATCCCCGACGAGCCCTAAGGCAAGACTGGGGATGGGCAAAGACAGGGACAGCGATGCGGCAGAGCATAGGACCAGTGGCAGCAGACACCCAAACGCCCGAAAGAGCACCGCCCCCCCAGCAGGCCCCACCCCGAGGAGCATGCTCCCCATCCCCACACGCCACCCCGGCCCCCGTACCCACGAGCAGGATCAGGTCTCCCCCCAACACACAGCCCGGTCCCCGCAGCAGCCACCACAGCGCAACAACCCCAAGCCACCACCGTAGACTTCAGGCCACCAGCAGCGCGGACCCCACTGCCTGGAGGCCGGTGAACGCCCCCCCGAGGGCACGTTGGCGCCCGCGACCCAGGACAGATCCAGGGAGGTAGCGCCAACCATGACACCAGGGCAAGCCCCGGCGTCAGCTGGTTCCAGCGGGACCCCCAGGAAGGCCAGGCAGACCAGACCAAAATATCCTGCAGCCCAGGGCACCCCGAGCGAGCCGCCAAGCCCCAGCAGCCAGCGGGCCAATCGCGGGGGTAGGCAGTAGGCTCTCCGGTCCAGCCCGCTACACCTGTGTGTGTGAAGATGGTATTGTGTAGATAGTGCAATTAAAAATAGGCCTGTCCCATAGGGCTGACCTATGTGTGTGGTGTATGTGTATGTGTGTGTGTGTGTGTGGAAGGAAGCTGAGCAATGGTGGGTCCCCTGCCTGCCCAGACCCCCCCCCAGAACTGAGTGTCTAAGGTGCGGTTAAAATTGAAGGGTGACCAGCCAGAGGAATGCCGAGGACAAAAGGGCATCCGCAAGGAAACCCTTCGCCCCCGGCAAAACCAGTTGCAGGCCACCCCCCAAAGTCCTACATGTATGTGAGGTGGTGCAGTGCAGCAGGGAGGATCGGGGCCCCACACACGCCCACCCCGCACTACCGGCCAACCGAGCCGGGCAAGCCAGCCGCCCGGAGCAAGCCCCGGGCCACAGGACCAACCACGGGCCCCACCCAGCCCATCGTGGCGGCCAGTCCGGCCTGCCAGCTCCCCCCCGGAGGGCCCCACCAGAGATTGAGCCAGCTATGCCACCCCCGGACCACCAGGAGCCGCGGACAAACCACACGCCCCGAGGCTGCTCCTACAACCACCAGAACAGCAGGAACCGCGCCCCGGCAACACATCCGTCACCATGGCAGCCCAGGGAGTGACACCACAGAGACCGCAGGAGAACCGGGACCCGCATGGGGAAGAGCCCAACCCCACCCCCCGGGCTCGTGAGCCAAGAGTGCCAGGGCGGGACAGAGACACACACACCAGGCAGCAGAGCCCACCAGGCAGACGATACCCCAACAGCCGCAAAAAGTGAATGCCCCCCCCAGTCCCACCCTCCACCACAGCGCCGACCCGTCTCCACCATATCTCCCATCCACCCACGGACCCGCCAAGTAGGACACCCCGGAGGCGGGAAGACCGCCACCAGACCGGAGACAGAAGGGGCCAACCAGACACCGGCAAATAGCAGGGGCCGCCCGTGAGCCACCGGCCAGCCCCACCCCCCAACCCTTGGTCGAGGCCCCCCCCACGACCCAGAGCCCACCACCCCGCCCCCCAAGCAAGCCCCCCGCTAATTCCGGCCCACGCCGCGCAGAGCACCACCACCACCGCTATCCGCCCCGCTACCCACGCACCCACAGCCAGCCCCCCACCCGCCCGCCCCACATCCACCACAACCCAGCCATCCCTCCACCGAGGGGAGGGAAGCAGGTAATGCCCCACCCCAGCACCGCACCTCCCCACCCAGAGCCCAAGCTGCACAAACGAGACCCCCCCTCCCGTATGAGCTTACCAGGCGCCCCACCCGGGGCCATACACCTACCATACACAAAAATTAAAATTGAGAATAAAAATAATAAAAAAAAATAATAATAAATAAATAAATAAATAAAAATAAAGTAAAGTAATTGATAATAATAATAATAATAGTAACCATAATAATAATAGTAGTAATAATAATAATAATAATAATAATAATAACAATAATAATAATAATAACAATAATAGTAATAATAATAATATTTATTGATAGTTATGTATGTATAATAATGATACTACTATTGATACTTAATATATAATAATTTATATAAAATATATTTTCCAATAATTTAGATCTTTTAACTATTTTAGATATGATAATAATAAATATATACATGCATACCTACACACACACATATATAGCCATGTACATACCTAAGAGGGAAGGCTCTGCAAGGGCAGCGGGGTATAACCACCCGTGCCCACACCAAGGGCAGGGCCAAAGCCTCCCATGCCCACACCCCACGGTCCCACACAGTAGCCAGGCCAGAGCACCCAGGGCAAACCCGGCCCACCCCCAGGGGCGAGGGAGGCCGCGGAGGAACCAGCGCCACCGGACGCACACAGGCCCCCCCCAGCAGCAGCAGGCGCCCACCACCCACAGGATGCGGCTCCCCGTCTACCCACCACCCCGAGGGACGGCCTGCACCACCCCCGGGACGACCACCACCACCCCACCCACGCCCCATCCCCAGATCCGGACAGCCCCCCACCAACCCCCACCTGAACCTCCAGGGGGTCAGCCCAGCAGGAAGGGACAGAGATACACGGCACCCACCCGCTCACCCCCCAGACGCCAGGGCAACCCGGCGACCAAGACCATGCCCCAAGCCAGAGGAACGAGACCGCCAGGGGCAGAGACAGGCACACTCAGCCCTTCGAGAATTACAAAAAGAGATTAATTTAAGAGATTAATTATTGGAGCCCATATAGATTGAAATTCTGACAGTTGTTCTTTGGATTCAGCAGACATTCTCTCAATTGCTATATGATCTAACAGAAGATTTTTGTAAGAGGCTATGTTCAGTTTTTTTTTGGATTTCCAATTGATAAGAATGGTTTTCTTGGCAATGCTTAACGCTGTGATGAGGAGTTGTGTGTGATTTGTTTCTACGTTGACTGTAGAAAGATCACCCAACAAGCATAATACAGGTGAGGAAGGAATAGAGGTCCCAAGTGCCAAAGAAAGGTCCTCGCACACTGCTTGCCAGAAATTACTAATGGGGGCACATGCCCACATGGAGTGTAAATAATCATCTACTACATGATCTGGGCAGTATACACAGATGTTGGAGTCGGTTAGACCCATTTTAAACATTCTCTGCCCTGTGTAGTGTACTCTATGAATGGTTTTGAACTGAACCAACTGTAGGTTGGGATTTTTTATTAAACGGAACGAATTAAGGCATATTTGCTTCCAGAACTCAGGGTCACAGCTTGTAGATAAATCTAGGTTCCATTTGGAGACTGGGACCCCAACGGTGTTGTCACACTTTGACAAAAGAATGTACAACTTGGATAATGTTTGGGGAGCGGATATGTTTAAGAATTGGTCAATGGTGGGATAGCTTTCCCAAGATATGTTACGAAACCTAGCTCTAATTATGGATTTAATTTGTGAGTATTCAAGAAATGTATTCTGGCTTAACCCATACTGTGTAACAAGGTAAGTGAATGACACAAACTTTCCCCCCCTTATGATATTTTCCAAGCAACTTATTCCTTTGTCATGCCATGTTGTAAAATCCAAGGGTTTTTTTTTAAGCAATATATCAGGGTTATTCCAGATCGGAGTGTACTGGCAAGGATTGAGCGAGGACCTGGTTATTTTTAAAAATTCCCACCAAGCTGTCAGAGTGGTTTTAATATTTATGCTTTTAAAACAATCGTGTTTCCTAAGGATTTGACTTATGAAAGGTAAGTTAAAGATGGGGATTTCTTGGCTAAATGATTGTTCAATGTCTAGCCATAACTGATCCAAGGGGTTAGGTTTTATCCATTTTAAGATATACTGTAGCCTATTTGCCAGGAAGTAATTGGAGAAATTTGGCAGTTCTAAGCCCCCACATTCTTTAGATTTTTGTAATGTTTTTAGGCTTATTCGTGCTGGCTTATTTTTCCAAAGAAATTTATTTATATATGAGTCTAATGACTTAAACCAAGTTATAGATGGTTTGGTTGGGATCATAGAGAACAGATAATTGATCCTTGGTAATATCATCATTTTCACAGTGGACACTCTGCCCATAAGAGAGATCGGCAAAGTTCTCCAACGTTCAAGATCATCCTCAATCGATTTCAACAGTGGGGTATAATTCAAGCTGATCAGGTCTGACAGATTGGAGGAAATGTTGATGCCCAAATACCTGATATTCCCTGAACGCAGTGGTATAGAGGGGGTGCTCTGGAAAACGAAATTAATGGGCAATACTATGGATTTAGACCAGTTAATAGAGTAGTCCGAGAAGGTGCTAAAGTTATTGATGAGTGTGATAGCTTGGTGAAGTGAGAAGTGTGAGTTTTTTAGGAAGAGTAACACATCATCAGCATAAAGGCTTATCTTATGATGAACATTTGTTGTCTGGATCCCTTTAATATTTCCATGTTGTCGAATAGCAGCTGCAAGAGGTTCAATAAAGATAGCAAACAATGAGGGGGAGAGTGGACAACCTTGCCTAGTACCTCTTTGTAAAGTGAATTCTGGAGAGATCAGATTATTGGTTCGAACGGAGGCCTTCGGGGTGCTATATAATATTTGGATCCACGTTCTAAATGACTCGCCAAAGCCAAATTTCTGTAGGGTTGCAAAGAGAAATTTCCAGTTAACTCTGTCGAATGCCTTTTCAGCGTCTAGTGAGACGATTGTGGTTTCCAAATTATGGATGATAGAATGATCAATCAGATTGGTTAAGCGGCGTACATTGTTAACTGAGTGTCTCCCCAGGTACATTTTTTTAATATTACTTTTTATATTTTATTTGTATTATTTTATTATTTTTATTTTACTATATATTATGTATTTTTATATTATACTTTTTATATAACTTTTTTATATTTTAACATTACTTGTAACATTCCAAAATATAGGACAGGACAAAACAATGCAGGTACGTTTTTTTCAATATTGCTTTTTATATTTTATTATTTTCTTCTTATTATTATTGTATTGTATATTATATATTTTATATTCTACTTTTTATATAACTTTTTTATATTTTAACATTACTTGTAGCATTCCAAAATATAGGACAGGACAAAACAATGCAGGTACGTTTTTTTTAATGTTGCTTTTTATATTTTATTTTTATTATTTTATTATTATTTTTTATTTTATTTTATTATATATTATATATTTTATATTATACTTTTTATATCACCTTTTTTATATTTTAACATTACTTGTAGCATTCCAAAATATAGGACAGGACAAAACAATGCAGGCACGTTTTTTTCAATATTGCTTTTTATATTTTATTTTTATAACTATTATTTTAACATAATTAGCTACAAGCCTAAAAAATGTTAGCACCAAATAAATAAATCTGACAGCAATAATCCATGAGTGAGATCGGCCGATACCGATATCACATGCAATAACTGTAGATTTTTCTATGTATTTATGTTGATATGATAATGATAGAAATCTCTCCTGTTTAACTCTAAACGGTGTGGCCATGGTTTTTATGAGCCGTTACATAAAGGTCATAAAGTCTGAATAAAAGCATAAAACGATTACAGAGGTTCAAAAAGTCCTTTATCATTGCCTATTCTCCTTGTGTCTCTGATGAAAGTCACAAGTACACAGTAAAAGTTCCTTCGAAACTTGCTTGAGCTGCCCTAAAGTATCATCTGACATAATCCGTAATCCATTATTGAAGGTAGTGTCACAAAAGAAAGACACTTTGATAAACGATGGCAGTTAGAACGCTGAACCTTTGTTCGATTTTAGAAGCAGTGTCATGGTCTGCATGCCAGCATGCTCTTATTTTGGTCACTTCCTGTTTCTGACTACTTTTTCCTCTCTCTTTTCTAGATTGTTATTGTTTGTTCCTTTGTGGCCTTAAGCGGGACTATTCTGCTCATTTCCGTCCTTTTGTATTGAGTTGTGGACTCCTATAGAGCAGGTACACACAATAACCCGCATAAAAGGCTTGCCAGACCTTCCAGAACCTGCACCTATTCCTGCTGTGTTTCCTCGGCTTTCCCCAAAAGGTTAGTTTGAATTGATTCCAGCCACGGCCCAGCTCCGGGCGCACCCACTCCACTGTGATTGGCCACACTCCCAAGACAAAACACAGGGCAGGCCTATAGCTTGTACCCAGGCACACCCATATAGGGAAGTCTGGGTCGGTTTTAGGGAAAAAAAAAACTGCCATACTGCCAAGAGTTTTTTTAAAAGCGGTTCTTGTTGGGTGTTGGTAAAACACGGACTGCGTAATTCCGGTGGTAATTTGCAAACCAATCCTTGCAAATCTTGAAACGGACCAATCAGAATCGTTTATTTAGACCGCGGTCCGCGTTTTACCCACACCCGTTCTTGTTGGCGATCAACCAATCAGCGATGGTTTGACTAGGAAAACATCTATCATGGCGTCCCTGCCAACATGGTCTAATTCTTCAACAACTTGTGAAGGAAAACAGCAAAAAGTGATGAAACAGTGCCTCCTAAACAAGGCAGGGGTCTCAAACACGCGGCCCGCGGGCCAAATGTGGCCGTTTGAGGCCCCCGCCTTGATATGAAAGTTTAATGTTAGTGCGGCCCGCGCAAGTTTGATATGGATGCTGTATGGTATCATGTACCCAGACAAAATTATTACGTTTGATTCATGTTCATGTTAAAGGTTAAATAACTGTTAATAGTTATCCTCCCTATCCGTGTGGAAGTGGTAAGTTTTTGGCTTTTTAAGTTGAAAGGAAATAACTTGAAGGCTACCGTTTAGGTCGCTAGCTCTCTAGTTTGCGAGTTAGCATGTGTCTCAAGACCCTGCAGTTGCGCAATATGTTGTAAATAAAAAGAGTATAAATGTGACTATAGTCGTGTTTTGTCATGTCTACAGGGCTCTAATAATGCTTTGTTCATTTTAATCTGAAAAAAATCATTTGTCTACCCACCAACTATATGTGGTTTCTCAATTTTTAATTATTTGCCGTTTTATTATCATTATATTTATTTATTACAGATTGATTGATTTTCTTTATTCTTGATCTTATTTTGTGTAGAAAAATAAAAATTAAGATATTTGAGAACAGTGGAATGTTTTATCAGAGCTTTTCTTGTAGAAAATTGGAACCAAAGCAACGTTTATTCATTTTTTTGTTTTTAATAAATGCGTTTTTTTTTTTTTTTTTGGAAAACCTGATGCGGCCCAGCCTCGCCCAGACCCTAGCTCCAGTGGCCCCCAGGTAAATTGAGTTTGAGACCCCTGCCTTAAGGATTCCCCATGGGCAAATAATTTTTGTTTTTAATGTAGAGCCCTGTTCATAGGTCAGATAAGTGGAAAAAGCATAATACGGCCACTTTAAGCAATATTTCGCTGATCACTGGGAACACTCAAGCTTATTGGCCATTATATTCGAGATAGATTTTCTGCAACCCTTTGTTGTTCTGATTGTTTTACATTGCACTAATCAATGACTCCTGATCTTATTTGTGATAGAAAACCAGCCAAAAACAAAAAGTTCAAGTCTCAGATTATATGGGCAGAGTCTTACTTTTTACGGTCAAGGGATTAGGTGTAAAACCAAGCTCAACTTCTGCTGTTTTACACAAACTCAATGACATCGTGCCTCTCAGCAGTTATCCGAACCACAAAGCAGACTTTGATGAAATGACTTTTACTTTTACTTGAGTACGGTAAAAGCTACCTGTACTTACCCAACGACTTTAATGGCATCACTAAGGTGTGGGTCAAGGATGATCGATTTGGCAATGCTCCAATCACCGTCTGCTGCAATGATGCCCACACCAGTTAGACCAACTTTATCCAGTGTGTTCCTCAGAACCTTGCCAACAAATACACAAGAAGAAGCCAGCTGGGATCTTAACCGCTGATATTGTCTCAAGAGACAAAACTCAATGTTGATGGCTGTTTTTCTCCATTAGAAGACAATTCCCTTTGAGTTTAACAAACATGCAAATACGTCACATGAAATGTTTAAGGAGCATTTACCTTGATATACTTGCTGTCAAAGTTGCGCTCGTTCCAAATCTAAAGAGAACAACGGCAAAATGGAATAAAGGTTTAATGTTTATTCATTTGTAATATATAATTGAATGTGTTCGGTAAGTGTGTGGGGATATTTGGGCTTTGTGATTACTTTTTATTACAAATATATATATATATATATATATATATATATATATATATATATATATATATATATATATATATATATTATATTTATTACTTTTTAATATTTTAATTACTTAATATTTACTTGTAGCATTCCAAAATATAGGACAGAACAAAACAATGCAGGTACGTTTTTATTAATATTACTTTTTATATTTTATTTTTATATATATATATATTTTTTTTATTATATATTATGTATTTTTATATTATACTTTTTATGTAACTTTTTTTTATATTTTAACATTACTTATAGCATTCCAAAATATAGGACAGGACAAAACAATGCAGGTAATTTTTTTTTAATATTACATTTTATTTTTATTATTGTATTATTATTATTTCATTATATATTATATATTTTATATTATATTTTTATATAACTTTTTTTATATTTTAACATTACTTGTAGCATTCCAAAATATAGGACAGGATAAAACAATGCAGGTACATTTTTTTAATATTACTTTTTATATTGTATTTTTTATTATTTTCTTATTATTTTTATTTTATTATATATTTTATATTATACTTTTTATATAACTTTTTTTATATTTTAACATTACTTGTAGCATTCCAAAATATAGGACAGGACAAAACAATGCAGGAACGTTTTTTTAAATATTACTTTTCATGTTTTATTTTTTTTATTTTATTATATATTATATATTTTATATTATACTTTTTATATTTTTTCCAAAATATAGGACAGGACAAAACAATGTAGTACGTTTTTTTTTAATATTACTTTTTATATTTTATTTTCATTTTATTATATATTATATAGTTTATATTATACTTTTTATATTTTAACATTACTTGTAGCATTCCAAAATATAGGACAGGACAAAACAATGTACGTTTTTTTTTACTTTACTAACTTTGCATGCATGACATAAGCATGATGCTATTCATTCATTCATTTTCTACCGCTTATCCTCACAAGGGTCGCGGGCGGTGCTGGAGCCTATCCCAGCTGTCTTTGGGCGAGAGGCGGGGTCCAACCTGGACTGGTGGCTGGACAATTTGGAGTCGCATGTTTTTGGAATGTGGGAGGAAACCGCCACAGTACCGTTACTAATTTTGCAGGACTTAACTCATCCATCTTCCAACACAATCAATGAGGGACTCACCCCAACATAGTCGATGCTGAGGTCATGGAAGTGCTTTGCTCCAAGGATCCAGTTCACGACATAAGCTGCAGTGACGTCTGGGAAGTCGTAGGGCCAGTTTTTACCACGTCCCACCCAACCAGGAAATGCCCAGGGCAAACCTGCATGTCAGGTCAAACCAAGACACTTTAACTGTTGTTGAAGGTGCTGTCGTAATTTACGGTGGCCTGGCGCAAACACACAGCAACGTCCAGAAGCTCCAAACACGGAAATGAGCCAAACTAAAAACACTCATAAGACACATGTAATGGCAAAATGTCAAAAAACACAAACCAAGCCCAAAAACAACTGCATGAGAGAAATGGTGGAACAGCCATATTGGCCAGCAGGTATTACCTATAAGTGTGATGTTTGGGTTCCTCTTCTTTGCCTCTTTCATGAGCCACCACTCGTACCCCCGGAAGTAGTTCTCATCATCCTCAGAGTGCATGTGCGATGGTTCTGTCCCGTCTTCAAAATGACAAAAGTACAGTTTTTTTTTTACATAATATATGATGAGTAGGGGGTGTCATAAGATGAGACTCATTTATTTAATAACATTGCTCCCTTTAAGTACAGTAACAACAAGCTGAATAGCTAGTTTCTATTCCTAGGGGGGGTGGGGGAGGGAATGAATGTTGGTTGTAGTTGCCAAATATTGCAAATAAAATACAAAATATATAAAACTTAATCAATTGTATGCTTTTGATGCCTGCGCTGATCCAAAGTTTATTGCCTATTATTATATAATATTACAATATTACATAACACATCATAAAATAAAATTGGGAAATTGTTTTTTTATTATTATTATTTTAAAGCCGAACTGTCCATTTACTTTGAATACAACATCCGGGTTCTTCAACATCCGGCAACTTCTCTTGAACTCTTGCTCGAGACCAAAAGAGCAGCGTAAATACGGTAGTGCACGAATTGTAGTTCCTTGTAGTTGATAGTTCATGTCTCACCGGTAGTTTGAGCATCTCCTCCTATTTCAACCTTCAGTATGTGCAAAGAGGCCCCAAAGCTTGGCTGAATACAAAACAAAAGGAAAAACAGGGTGACGCGTCAGTTGTCCAAGTGAAATCACTTCAGATCTACCTTTATGTTATAGTTTATATACCTTGAAGAGATAGTCAAGTATCTGGCTGCGGTATGGCTCAGCGTAATTGACGAGCAAACGTGTTGTCGCCTAAATAAATATGGAGTTAAGTGATACTGTATGATACTGTATATGTATGCATTATAGTTTATCATTATCAAGTTAGAAAACATGAAATGAACTCACCCCTCCACCACTTAATCCTCCAATCCCATCAAATACTAGTCCGACTCCTTCTGTGTCATTCAATACATAAGTCTGTGAAAAACAGGAATCTAGTGAGAAACTTAAAAATATCAATAAAGGAGCAAACATTCTGCTCGTCCAAGCTCTAAATTGGCACAAACCAACTTTCGCTACTTCCTGATCTGTACTGCGCATGTGCAGGGAGTTGAGCGCTTGCCTGCAGTTCTACACTTAAACGCTAGGGGCGGTGTTGTACGTTTAAAAGCGCACAGTAGTCTCAAAACATTTATACTCTCAAAATATTAAATTACGGCGGGTGAATGATTTAAAATTAATGTATTATTACTAGGTTTTCTGTTGTTTAACTAACTTGAGTATAAACCTTTATTTTATTTATTTAACAATCGTAAAATAAAAATGAAACTGGATGGGGGTTCATGTAAAAACATTTAATTTCCTTTGTCATACCACCTGTTACCACATGGGGTCGCAAAACCTGCAAAACAAAGCTTTGACAAAGCTAGGACTTTCTTTGAAATACTTAAAATATATAATTTTAATTCCCAAAATATGACAGCTAAACATTGAAAGATTTTTTAAAAGAAATTGAAAGGCATTTTTTTATAATTGCCAAAATATTTCATACAATATGATTGTATGAAAATATGCTTTTGATATATTTTAATTCATGTAATAATAATAAAGTTGTTTAGACACTTGTGTCTGTGATGCATGTGTCATGTTCTACTGTACATCCATATTTCCTGCACCACATCTTAGTAAACATCTTAGTCAGTTAGCACGCAAAGTGGAATTGTGCCAGCACTTTGCTGTGAGGTGTGCATTGCAGAGCTGATGTGTGTGTGTGTGTGTGTGCAGGTGCATCGTGCAAGCGTGAGGTTGCGGTGACTGGAAAGCTTGTGCTTGTGTGTGTTTGTGTGTCATTTCAACAGCGAGCGACCACATCCTCTCTCCTTCTATGACCTTTGATTCGCTCAACAACAGCAACAACTTTGATCTGACTTCATCGCCTCTGTCGCCAAGTTCGTGTTTGTAAAAAAACATGGTTACACTTCAACAACACGAGTCTTGCTGCAGTACACAAGTACTCCGATGTCAACTTGGCATTGCTGGGATGTCTTCGTGTCCTTCATCACTCTCGTTGAATAACACCAAAGCACACAGTTGGTACCATGGAATACTTTTATTCAGCAAACAGGTCACACAATCAATAGCAGAGCAATCAAACAGAAAGGACTTCCCTTCTTTAGCCGCTTTTCCTCGAGGAGACCTGAAACAAACACACCAGGGAATGCCAGCGTTAGTACACTATACCTCTAAAGTCACACAACCTCAGAGATTGAACGGTCCACACCTCTAAAGTCACACAACCTCAGAGATTGAACATTCCACGCCTCTAAAGTCACACAACCTCAGAGATTGAACGGTCCACGCCTCTAAAGTCACACAACCTCAGAGATTGAACATTCCACGCCTCTAAAGTCACACAACCTCAGAGATTGAATGGTCCACACCTCTAAAGTCACACACAACCTCAGAGATTGAACGATCCACGCCTCTAAAGTCACCCAGAACCTCATAGATTGAACGATCCACACCTCTAACGTCCCCCAGAACCTGAGAAGGCGAGGTAAAAAGGTGGTGTGTAGCTTTAAGAAAGGTGGTATGGTCAGTTGCTGAGTGATGAGTAACTAGTGAATGTAAATGAAAGATATGATACATATACGGCGTCCATATGATGTCATGCATGTCCTCCAGGTCCCGTGAAGTAACCAGGAGGCCAAATAGAACATCCCCCAAATAAATATGCTCTTGTTGTGTTTGAAGCCAGATAGAAGGCCGCATGGGGTCCAACCAACCCGAAGCTTCCAGATCAGCAAGAAGACGAAGGCGCCGTAGACGCAGCTCTTGGCGATGAGGACGCTGTAGGAGAGTTTGGCGCTCTGCGAGATCTTCAGGAAGTTTTCTGCAGCGGGACGAGAAGGTTTAGAAAGCAGCGAGGCGTGTGAAAGCTTTCAGGCGAGCGGACAGACCTCGTGTCACGGCGCCTTCCTCCCCCCAGCCTGGAAGCAAGGAGAAGATGCCGACGTGAGGAAGGGAAGACGATTGCTGACGATGGGAAACGGAACTGACCTTTCTCTCCGTTGACGGACGCGGGATAGTCGACCGTTTCGTTCCCGTTGAAGAACCGGACCACGCACGTGAATTCCGTGTCGGAGTCGAACCAGCTGCCGGCCGGGACCCTCAGCCTGCTGGTGATGCTGTAGTGGTCCCCGCTCCGCAGGGCCTGGGCGTCTGTGGCCACGCCCCTGCTCACCTCCTTCTGGTTGATCTTCCACACCACGCTGACGTGGTCCGGATAGAACCCGGTGGCCACGCACACCAAAGTCTTCTTCTTCTCGTCGTCCTTGTGGTCGCTGCACTCGTGTGGCGAAGGTTTGAGCAAGGTCACCTTTGGTGGCGTGATGTTCAGGTCGGGTTCTTAGGTTTGGAGAAAACACAGAAAGGAGTGGTCCTAAAGTTCTAGCACCATCACTAAGCACTACAATCCTGACGTACATCTTCTGGAAAACACTCAAGTCCAACATAACCTCCGTCTTTCTGGAAGCCTCCTTCATCAGCTTGGCTTTCCCACAAAGCTGGGATACGTCGTTTAGGAGAAGCAGACTAGAAGATGGATGGACATGTTTTACAATTTAGTCGTGGATGAACGTCCATCTCCAAGAAGCTTTTTCGGAAAACACCACATCTTTTCCACGGGAGTCGTCAATCAAGCTAGCATGCTAGCATGTGTGCTCTTGGAAAGACAATTTCATGGTGGTCACCTCATTTGGGGCCTTTGAGTCTTCCACAAACCTGATGTCCACCTTTCCCATTTCAGAGCCGTCAATCAAGCCAACTTTCCCGACCATTGACGGCTATTTCATTCCAAGTAAACCTAACCTACTTCCTGTCGCCATAGTCCTCCGCCAGCTGACTAGTCGGGGATGATTTTGACATGAGATTGAACGTTACTTTCACCAAAAATATTGTGTATTCTAGCGGCCCCGCCTCCACCCGCAGAGATGCGCATATGCATTCATGTTGTGACAAGGAAGCATGTAACGGAGATAAAAAGAGCAGATATGCCGGAATGATTTTCAAGTTCATTTAGCACATTTCAACGTCGTCCTCGCCGTCCATTTTAGCCGTATACTTCCACGTGTTGTTTTTTTTTTGTGTGTTTTACCCCCAGCAGCGTATTTCATGGCGTTTTCTTCCCTCACGCCGCCAAAGTACGCGTGTAGACACGGAGCTGCTCACATTGATGCAATATCAAAAAGACAAAACGTGTGACAGTTTGTGCTGGTTTACCACACGTGAAGCAAACACAAAGAAGTCACAGGCGGCATCTCGGCGTGCCGCTTCCGTCACATGATGTCCTAAAGAAGACTTTATCGGGCGTGCCCAGAGTTTCCATGAGCAGATATGAAAAAGAAGCTGAGAGCCAAATGTTTGATTGCTGCTTAGGAGGGAAAAGTTCAACAAGAAGTATTTGTACTTTAGCAGGAACCTTAACAACCAACACGTCCGTTCCATCCACTGAAATAGCTTCCAAGAGTCCATAGCCGACACGTTTGGATTTGGGTCTCAGCTTTTCTTACCTAAAACGCTGAGTTTGGTCCCCGCGGCGAAAAAAGCTTGGTTGTAGGAGCACAGAGCCTTGCAGCCACGACAGAAAGCTCTTTTTCCTCTGCTGGCCTCTCTTATCTTTCTGTCTGAGCCCCTTGAAGGCAACATCCATGCACGCCGCACCCGCCTCATCGCCTGCACCTGCTGTACTCATGCTAATATGGCCACCGTTTGTCAACATGAACACTAACGTCGTAGCAACACCGACATCCTGCGGGAATCACGTTTCCTTCAGTTGACCAGCCGCCACGACGCTGCGCTTTATTCCTCACTTCGCTTTCACAGAAATCCACTTGACTTGGAAAGCTTTGGATGGGGTCTTAGCTAGGACTGCTAACCTTGTTCCTGCACCGAAGGAAGCTTCACAAGAACCACAAGCAGTACCCCCAACAGCCCGCAAAGACTCTAGTTTGATAGAAAACCCCTTGACATGAAGGAGTCCTCTAAATTCCTTACATGGACTAGTTCTGGTGTCTTACCTAGGACTGTTAGCCTTGTTCCGCCACCAAAGTAAACTTCATCGTAGTTATTCACAGTGCGGTTGTCTCGTGTACCAAACATTGCGACTCTTTTTTTTCCCTCCAATTTGAATTAAAAAATTAAAAACTGTTCCAGATTCCGGAAGCATTTAAATCCCTTACATGGACTAGTTCTGGTGTCTTAGCTAGGACTATCAACCTTGTTCCTGCACCAAAGAAAGCTTCACAAGAACCACAAGCAGTACCCCCAACAGCCCGCAAAGACTCTAGTTTGATAGAAAACCCCTTGACATGAAGGACTCCTCTAAATTCCTTACATGGACTAGTTCTGGTGTCTTACCTAGGACTGTTAACCTTGTTCCGCCACCAAAGTAAACTTCATAGCCAGCGTAGTTATTCACAGTGCGGTTGTCTCGTGTACCAAACATTGCGACTCTTTTTTTTCATGTACCAAACAACACGCTCTTTTTTTCCCTCCAATGTAAAAACAGTTCCAGACTCTGGAGGACTTTAAATTCCTTACATGGACTAGTTCTGGTGTCTTACCTAGGACTGTTAACCTTGTTCCTCCACCAAAGTAAATTTCATCGCCATAACTGGTCACAGTGCGGTTGTCTCGTGTACCAAACATAGCGACTCTTTTTTTTCCCTCCAATTTGAACTCCATTAAAAACAGTTCCAGATTCCGGAAGCATTTAAATTCCTTACATGGACTAGTTCTGGTGTCTTAGCTAGGACTATTAACCTTGTTCCTGCACCAAAGAAAGCTTCACAAGAACCACAAGCAGTACCCCCAACCGCCCGCAAAGACCTTACCTACCTACCTTACCTAGAACTGTTTGATAGAAAACCCCTTGACATGAAGGATTCCTCTAAATTCCTTACATGGACTAGTTCTGGTGTCTTACCTAGGACTGTTAACCTTGTCCCTGTACCAAAGAAAGCTTCATTGCCAGCGTAGTTATTCACAGTGCGGTTGTCTCGTGTACCAAACATCGCTACTCTTTTTTTCCCCTCCAATGTAAAAACAGTTCCAGACTCTGGAGGCCTTTAAATTCCTTACATGGACTAGTTCTGGTGTCTTACCTAGGACTGTTAACCTTGTTCCGCCACCAAAGTAAACTTCATAGCCATCGTAGTTATTCACAGTGCGGTTGTCTCGTGCACCAAACATCGCAACTCTTTTTTCCCCTCCAATTTGAACTCCATTAAAAACAGTTCCAGATTCCGGCAGCATTACCTAGAACTGTTAGCCTTGTTCCTGCGCCGAAGAATGCTGGGTCAATACTGTTCCACACTGTGGTTGGCTCATGCAACAAACTAGGATGATCTTTTGTTCATTGAAAACTGTTTTCTTGTTAGATTTCTTGTTGGACTCTGGGAGCGTTTCTTGCCTTGTCACAGGGCAACTGTTTTGTGGTCTAAAGAAGCCATTTCATCACCAACGTTCTCCAACTTTGGCTGGTCAGACTCAGGAAGCGTTGAACTTCCCAACATGGACTTGTTCTGGTGTCTTACCTAGAACTGTTAGCCTTGTTCCGCCACCAAAGTAAACTTCGGAAGAACTGTGTCACAGTGCAGGTGTCTGGTACCCCAAACATCTCGGAACGACTACGTATTATTCCCAACTTCAGTTTGATTCCACTGGACCGTTTTCAGTCCCTTACCTCGACTTGAAGTAGAGGAAGAAGTGTTAACCCTGTTCCGGCACCAAAGTCGGTGTGGTCTTTCCCACCGAGAACGGTCCCTTTTGTACCCCGGCCAAAGTAGGCGTCATATGTCCCACGGTGTCAGTGGCTCAGCATCCGGAAATCATTGCAAGGCATCCTCACCCAAAACACTTCTCCTTGTTCAATTCCCAAAGAAAACCTCGTAGGAGCCGACTCATTTAGCAAAATCATCCCTTTGGTCCCTTGTCCAGGGTGTCCGTAGTTCCCAGTGGTTCTACTTGGCCGTACTAGTCCAAACCTTTCATGATACTTTTCCATCTTTTGTCCCTTTTCCAAAGAGGGCTTCACCTCTGTTGCCATCCTCATCAAGTCCCAAGTCCTCATCATTGAAAACACCAAAAGCAGTCCAATCATCCAGACTAGCATGAAAAGCTCTGCAAATATTTGGGCTGTGGTCTGTTCCTTTATGGTGACTTCAGTGTATCAATCGGTGCCATCCTGTTAGATGTGGCCCCCTCCCGGCGGTGCACACAGTGGATCTAATGGGAGGAGGTTTTTGTACAGCCCCCCCGTTGCCTTGTATCACCGTGGCCCCCTGTACCCACAGTGTGAACGCTTTGCTCAAAAACCCGCAGCAGTTTTTTTTCATGGTTTTCCATCCCCGCCCACCACCACCACTCTCATGCCCCCCCTCTCTCCGTGCAGCTCCATATCACTGCATGCATCTTCACTCTGAGTACTTCCAGGCTGACTTTCTTATGACATTGCGTAACATACCATAACATAGCATCCCATCATATAATGCTATGCTATGCTGTTATAGCACAACATATGATGGCATAATAGCTTAGCATTGTCAGTGGATACTTGGGTCGTATTATAACTAGCTTGCAGGCCCCCGCTGAAGGCCTGCAACAATCCGACTTGAGCGCATGAACCACGGAGCTAAAAGCCCAGACTGTCAAAGCCACGTTGAGCAGGATTCTGAAGGTCTTGGTGAGGTTGACTTTGACAGCAGAAGTTGACCTAGACTGAAGAAAGACACATCCTAGTTCTTATAGAATATTTGATCTATGAAAGAGGCTTTATTATTGGACACAAGAGCAATCCACTTATTTAAGAATGGGAAAGTCAAATCCCAGTAGAAGTCCTGAACAAGTGGCTTTTGGGTCTGGAACTGGTCTGGTGGGAGTGACTTTGGGAGTTTGGGAGCAGAGGGGATGAAACCGGGATGAGCTGGGTGTTATCCACAAAGCAATACAATGGACATTATTTCACCAAATGTAGGAGGTAGATGATGAGGGGCCCCAGGACACAGCCTTGAGGCACGCCCAAAGTGATGCGGATGACCGGACTTCAGGCTGAGAGATAATGAAACTAAGTCGTGACTGATATGGATGGCGGATATAGTCATGAGATGAGGGGTGTCTATAGCCGCACTCAGATGGAGATGAGAGATGTCCATAGCCGCACTCGGATGGAGATGAGGGATGTCCATAGCCGCACTCGGATGGAGATGAGGGATGTCCATTGCCGCACTCGGATGGAGATGAGGGATGTCCATAGCCGCACTCGGATGGAGATGAGGGATGTCCATAGCCGCACTCGGATGGAGATGAGGGATGTCCATAGCCGCACTCGGATGGAGATGAGGGATGTCCATAGCCGCATTCGGATGGAGATGAGGGATGTCCATAGCCGCACTCGGATGGAGATGAGGGATGTCCATAGCCGCACTCGGATGGAGATGAGGGATGTCCATAGCCGCACTCAGATGGAGATGAGAGATGTCCATAGCCGCACTCAGATGGAGAAGGATGAAGATAGTGAGTAAAGTGCCATGAGGAGGGCGCTAGGGATATCATAATCATAATCTGCATCAACAATGAGAAGTAGACGGGCCCTAGGATGGAACCCTGGGGAACACCACACCGGTAGTATGGATGGAGGAAACCACAACCCCAGCAGTGTATTTGACTTTTGAGTGTCAGTGGTTTCCTTTTGTTCTCTTATCTTCTGGAGGGTTTTTGTGCGCTAGCGTAGTGGTCTTTACGACTGTGGGTACTTGTCGCACCAAAATACTGGCCGCTGTCAGCATTGCGTATCGGTTTGAGGATGTGAAGGTGAGCCATCTTCTCACCGTCGCCACTCACGTTGAAGCGGCTCCTCAAGTGCCCCACCACTGAGGGCTCCTTGTAGTTCACCAAGGCGATCAACTCCAGGGCGGCGGTGCCGGCCAAGCGCCGGTACCACAGGATGGTGTCGTAGTTCTGGATCTGGTGGCGGAAACTTAGTGTCACTTGGTCGTTCTCTTTCCTGAAGACTCCGTGAGGCGCCTGGAAGACCGCTTGGTCTGGGCTCAGCTGGACTCCTGAGAAGACACCAAGGTGTTGAAGACACAACGTCACAAGTAGAGGTCTCTGAAGAGACATAAAAACATTCGGGATCCGGCAGGTGCAGCCTTACCTGTCATGCAGAGGACATTGGTGAAGAAGACCATGAGGCTTGAAGACGGAGGTTTCATGTTGAACGTGGCCACCAAAACAGGCTCTTTGTGGCCGCTTGTGTCTGGCAAGGAGGGGCAGCAAGTCACACAGGAAGTCACTCCATCAGCAACAGAGGACGGGGGCGCTGTTTGCTTTCCAGCATGAATCGGTCCTGTCCTCCTGACTCCCCAGCTCCAGGAGTGTCCCCCGGGTCCTTCATGTCCCCCGTGTCCTTTGTGTCCCCCATGTCCTTCGTGTCCCCCATGTCCCCATTGTCCTTCGTGTCCCCCGTGTCCTTCATGTCTCCCATGTCCTTTGTGTTCGCCGTGTCCTTTGTGCCCACAGTGTCCTTCGTGTCCTGTGTCCTTCGTGTCCCCCGTGTCCTTTGTGTCCCCTATGTCCTTCATGCCCCCCATGTCCTTTGTGTCCGTCGTGTCCTTCATGTCCCCAGTGTCCTTCGTGCCCCCCGTGTCCTTTGTGTCCCCCATGTCCTTTGTGTCCCCCGTGTCTTTTGTGTCCCCAGTGTCCTTTGTGTCCTCTGTGTCCCCGGTGTCCTTTGTGTCCCCCGTGTCCTTCATATCCCCCATGTCCTTTGTGTCCTTTGTGTCCCCTGTGTCCTACGTGTCCCCCGTGTCCTTTGTGTCCCCCGTGTCCTTCATGTCCCCCATTTCCTTTGTGTCCCTCGTGTCCCCCGTGTCCTTCATGTCCCCCTTATCCTTTGTGTCCCCCGTGTCCTTCATGTCCCCAGTGTCCTTCATGCCCCCCATGTTCTTTGTGTCCCCTGTGTCCTTCATGCCCCCCATGTCCTTTGTGTCCCCGGTGTCCTCAGTGTCCTTCGTGTCCCCCATGTCCTTTGTGTCCCCTGTGTCCTTCATGTCCCCAGTGTCCTTTGTGTCCCCCGTGTCCTTCATGTCCCCAGTGTCCTTCATGCCCCTGTGTCCTTTGTGTCCCCCATGTCCTTCATGTCCCCAGTGTCCTTCATGCCCCCCATGTTCTTTGTGTCCCCTGTGTCCTTCATGCCCCCCATGTCCTTTGTGTCCCCTGTGTCCTCAGTGTCCTTCGTGTCCCCTGTTTCCTTTGTGTCCTCAGTGTCCTTTGTGTCCCCAATGTCCTTCATGTCCCCCGTGTCCTTCGTGTCCCCCATGTCCTTTGTGTCCCCCATGTCCCCCGTGTCCTTCATGCCCCCGTGTCCTTTGTGTCCCCCATGTCCTTTGTGTCCTTCATGTCCCCCGTGTCCCCAGTGTCCTTCATGCCCCCCGTGTCCTTTGTGTCCCCCGTGTCCTTCATGTCCCCCATGTCCTTTGTGTCCTTCATGTCCCCTGTGTCCTTCCATCTGCTGTATATCTCATTTGTCTGCAATGCCTTAATTTGAATTTTTGTTGCAGTTTGTTGAGGGTGATCATTTGTAAAAATACTTGGAGGGTTTCTGGGAATGGTCGGGTGAAATAATTTCATGTTGCCCTCACAGGGCTTCTGGGGTCTCTGGTGCCATCCTGTCCACAGGAAAGGTTGTAGGGACATGAAACGTTGAGGAATGGTGTGGAGTAGATGCAAACCCATGTTGCCAGGTGTATGCTAATATTTTATTGTTAATTCATGTTTTATTCATTTTAACGGTACCAACAGTTAAGCTTAGTAACCTTAATGGGCCAATGCAAGGCCATGGAAAGTGGACATGTACCAATCAGGTGTTAGGATCCGCCCACTTATGTTGACCAGTCAGTTTGCCAGTTCAAATAACTTGATGGTGTTGAGGACTGTTGCTGTGGTAACGATGCTGCTGGGAGAAGACATCTGTGAAGACATCAACCATCGGTGGAACCTCCCATTCTAATCTGAATGGTTAGATCCAGGTGGGAGGTTGAGGGGGGGGGGGGGGTGTGGGGGTGTTATTAGGTTTCTGACACGGGGAGACGGCATGGTGCTACACCGTGGTAGCTAGCTGCACAGTAATAAAGTGCACTGCTGTTCAGGGTGAGCGTTTGGATGATCAGATGGCACATTGTGTTCGCCGTGGCGCCCCCTTTGATCTCCACGTCCACACCCTTCTCCACGGTCGGATTGGAGTAATACATGTACCCCAGGAGGTCCATCTGCATGTCTACGTTCTTGTACCAGAGGATCTGGTAGTAGTTCTGAACGCTGTGAGAACACTGGAGAGTGGCCGTCTGTCCCATTTCCTTGAACATGTCGGTGGGAGTCTGGTGGACTTTCTCTCCTGGTGAGAAGATACAGAAGACAAAAGGTGGGCTTATTCCAGCACCGAGAGAAGATGTTGTACAGGCAGCGTGTGTCCGTTGGTACCTGAGAGCAGAGCAATGCTGGCAGCAATGCCGAGGAACCGGAGCACCACCATGACTTTGTGCTCATCTCATGCGGCTGTCACGTCTACTAAATACCTGCAGCGCATGTGGGCGGGGTCAGCGTGTGGTGGCGTAATAACAGGTTCCTGCACGGGTAGACCCCTGGTGGAGCTCAAGCACCGGGCAGGTCGCCTCTTTCTTCATTCAATCAAAAAAAAAAACCCTCTCATGAACAATTCCTTTCAAATGTTCATGTTCTTTTTGTTCAGCAGTGGTTTTGGTCTTGGAGCTCTGCCACAGGCCGTTTTTGTGACGCCTGCAGTTCTTTGGACGTCGTTGTGGGGTCTTTTGTGACCTCTAGGAAGACTCGTCATGAAGACTCGTGCGCTCTTGGGGTCATTTTGGTTGGCCGGCAACCTCTGGGAAGGTTCACCACTCCTTCCATGTTTTTGCCATTTGTGGATAATGGCTCTCACTGTGGTTGGCTGGAGTCCTAAAGCTTTAGAAATGACTTTATAAACTTTTGCAGAAGTTGTTTTTTTCAGACTTTTTCACACAGGACCATGTGGCGTTGAATTTTTTTCACCCTTAATGATAAAATGTTTCATTTTAAAAACTGTATTTTGTGTTTTTATTTCATTATATGAAACACTTCCTCTTGTGTTAGATTTCTGGTATCATCTCTTATGTTAACGGGTTGGTTTTGACCCATATTATGTATTAAATCAGATATAAAATACACTAAAAACAATAAGTTACTATAAAATTTGCTTCTCATGTCTTGGTTACCTTCTTAGGCTTCCTCATCCATGAAAATGTTGCTTTTAATAATTTTGGTGTGGCCATGGAGGCCTTTTTTTGTCACTATCCCCCTCACCTCAAAAGAATCATATTCATAAATTGAAGGTTCTTTTGTTACCTGGCTATTACTGAGGGCTATAGAACATATCTCTTAAATCATTGAGTTGTATTTATTTTCTCATTTTAGTATGAATCACTAAAGAAACATGTATGGTGTTGGGGTGAATTTTGACCCATATATATTCATGTCAAGAAAAGGTAGAAAAAGTGATTGTTTTCAGCAACAGAACTTTAGTATAAAGTGAAATGAAAAAGCAGAACAGGTCCAGATCTTGGTTCACTGTACGTCTTGCCATTCTTTCCATGATCCAAATTGTAAATGTGAAATCAGCCAATCAAATGAGTGAATTCCCCTCACATGTGTGGACCTTGTTTTTCTGCTGGTATACTGGAAAAGCGGTCAAAATGAGAATCCCCTGAAGCTTCCATGATGAGAAGAGGAGCTGGTTGTCATTGTGTTAGCTAATTGGACACTCATGACTTCAGTTGGGGCTCAAAATATTGCTTTATAGTCATATTATTAGAACCGGGTCCAAACCCACCCTAACAATACAGTGGTCATAATTTCAACCAGACCATTTTAAAATGTAGTAAAAATTATTTTTGGGGGTTTTATTTTGTTGAAATAGAGTTTCCTGACTAAGTCAAAAAGCCTTGATGCAATAAACAAATGTTATGGGATTCTTTTTATGCATTAAAATGGAAAACGGGTCGGTGCCGACCCTAACACAAGAGGAGGGTTAAAAAAAATGGTATTATGGAAAGCAGGAAGTGAACAAATGTAACAGTTACTGATTGTAAAAGTAAAAAAAAACGATAAAACTATATTATGAAAGCAGGAAGTGAACAAATAAAAATAAAAATAAAAATAAAAATAAAAATAAAAATAAAAATAAAAATAAAAATAAAAATAAAAATAAAAAATTAGGAAAGCAGGAAGTGAACAAATGTAACAGTTACTGATTATAAAAAAAACTATAAAACTATATTATGAAAGCAGGAAGTGAACAAATAAAAATAAAAATAACTATATTAGGAAAGCAGGAAGTGAACAAATGTAACAGTTACTGATTATAAAAAAACTATAAAACTATATTATGAAAGCATGAAGTGAACAAATGTAACAGTTACTGATTATAAAAAAAACTATAAAACTATATTATGAAAGCAGGAAGTGAACAAATAAAAATAAAAATAACTATATTAGGAAAGCAGGAAGTGAACAAATGTAACAGTTACTGATTGTAAAAGTAAAAAAACTATAAAACTATATTATAAAAGCAGGAAGTGAACAAATAAAAATAAAAATATTAGGAAAGCAGGAAGTGAACAAATGTAACAGTTACTGATTATAAAAAACTACAAAACTATATTGTGAAAGCAAGAAGTGAACAAATAAAAATAAAAATATTAGGAAAGCAGGAAGTGAACAAATGTAACAGTTACTGATTATAAAAAACTATAAAACTATATTATGAAAGCAGGAAGTGAACAAATAAAAATAACTATATTAGGAAAGCAGGAAGTGAACAAATGTAACAGTTACTGATTGTAAAAGTAAAAAAAACTATTAAACTATATTATAAAAGCAGGAAGTGAACAAATAAAAAAATTAAAATAAATTAAACTATATTAGGAAAGCAGGAAGTGAACAAATAAAAAATACAAATAAAAATTAAAAAAACAAACTATATGAGGAAAGCAGGAAGTGAACAAATGTAACAGTTAGTGATTGTAATAGTACCAGATGGAGGGGTAGGATTTAATAAGCTTTGCTTCTTCCTACTCCTTTTGGACATGTGGAACTGGGAACTGATTATGGGATGCACTCAATTGTAATCTGATGCACGTTCAAATGAAATTAAACCATTACCATTACCATTACATAATCAAAATATAAGAAATCAGGAAGGGGGCAAACCATTTTCCACACCACTGCATATTATAGCTATATTTATTTGGCATAATAATGATTATCATAATTTATGTACCCCCATAAAATGTTTGTGCACGCGCCTATGCCATAGCATGCATAATGCCAAATCAGTTTATAAACCCCAGCCCTGCCCCAGATGGGGTATTGTGACAGCGCCACCGTGTGGTATGTTAGAGAAATGTTGCATTTTTTTCACACTTACCGCCTGTTCTTTAAAGTGGGTCACAGACTTCCCATCTGTTTATGGCTATCTTTTTAGTTTTTGCGCGCTTCCCCAAAGACGTGAAGCACAGTGAACCATGCCGACGGCGCAGAAATACACGCCGCCGTCGGCCGCCTGCACGTTTCCCACTGTCAGGGACCCTCGCTTGGCCTCCACCTGAGAGGCCGACAGCTTGTCCGGGTTGGAGTCTCCGTGGAATTCCGCCTGGCTCTTGAAGGGTGCGGTGCTGGCAATCTGCATTAGACCCGATCTTGGTGGCTGTCGGTACCAGAACATGTGCAGGTAGGTTCCACCCAGGTTGTGGCTGCAGTGCATGCGCCCGGAAACACCCGTCCTGACCAGCAACGCTGATGTCTGCCACACCCCCTTTTGGCTCCTGGCTGGAAGAAAATCAGCAGTCAGTCCAGATATGAATTCACTTTTTTAATTACTCAATAAATAAATAAATAAACACTCAATTACTCAATAAATAATATTTTTTAATAAAAAAAATTACTCAATAAATGAAGGAACTAGAAAATAAATAAAAACCTACATGAACAAATGAAGGAACTAGAAAAATAAATAAAAACCCACATGAATAAATGAAGGAACTAGAAAATAAATAAAAACCTACATAGAACAAATGAAGGAACTAGAGAATAAATAAAAACCTACATAGAATAAATGAAGGAACTAGAAAATGAATAAAAACCTACATGAATAAATGAAGGAACTAAAAAATAAATAAAAACCTACATGAATAAATGAAGGAACTAGAAAATAAACAAAAACCTACATAGAATAAATGAAGGAACTAGAAAATAAATAAAAAGCTACATGAATAAATGAAGGAACTAGAAAATAAACAAAAACCTACATAGAATAAATGAAGGAACTAGAAAATAAATAAAAAGCTACATGAATAAATGAAGGAACTAGAAAATAAACAAAAACCTACATAGCATAAATGAAGGAACTAGAAAATAAATAAAAAAATCATGAAAAAATGAAGGAACTAGAAAATAAATAAAAAACCTACATGAATAAATGAAGGAACTAGAAAATAAATAAAAACCTACGTAGAATAAATCAAGGAACTAGAAAATAAAAATCTACATGAATAAATGAAGGAACTAGAAAATAAATAAAAACCTACATGAATAAATGAACTAGAAAATAAATAAAAACCTACACGAATAAATGAAGGAACTAGAAAATAAATAAAAACCTACATGAATAAATGAAGGAACTAGAAAATAAATAAAAACCTACATGAATAAATGAAGGAACTAGAAAATAAATAAAAACCTACATGAATAAATGAAGGAACTAGAAAATAAATAAAAGCCTACATGAATAAATGAGGGAACTAGAAAATAAATAAAAACCTACATGAATAAATGAAGGAACTAGAAAATAAATAAAAGCCTACAAAGAATAAATGAAAGAACTAGAAAATAAATTAAATCCTACATGACTAAATGAAGAAACTAGAAAATAAATAAAAACCTTCATCAATAAATGAACTAGAAAATAAATAAAAACCTACATGAATAAATGAACTAGAAAATAAATAAAAACCTACATAAAACAAATGAAGGAACTAGAAAATAAATAAAAACCTACATAGAATAAATGAAGGAACTAGAAAATAAATAAAAACCTACATGACTAAATGAAGGAACTACAAAATAAATAAAAACCTACATAGAATCTTATAAGTAAATAATATATAAATAAATAAACAGAAAATGCCAGTATAAACACTAAGAAAGTAGAAAGTTACATCAACCAAAAACCCACATAAATAATGTAAATATGTACAGACGTAGCTAAGGTGTAAACAACAAAACTCCACCAATGAAGGAAAGTAGTGTTCGATACCTGCGGCGCTGCAGAGCAAACAGGCGCCAAAGAGGGTGCGCACCGGCAACATTTTCAGGAGTGCTCACGGAGATGCTGCAGTGGGAAGTGATCAGCATCTGGTGGCATCTTGCCCCCACCCAACGGTGGCATCTGTGAGGAGGAAAAAGGTCACGCCCCCATCATCCCCCCAGCACGGATCTACTGGCGTTTCTTTGTTTCATGCCAGGCTCAAGAGAAATGAGTCAGTTCTTTAACCCTTAGATGCACGAGTGACTGGACCCTACACTCTTCCATAAGTGGCTCAACAATCACCCATACTTGAATCAATTTTGCCATTTTGTTTAGGAACAATCACTTGTATGATATTTAGTATTATATTTAGGACCACACAAGAATGATTTCATGTTAGAAACATCTTCATTGTTCACTTTTTTACATCTTTGAAAAAGAAAATGACCCCGTACAACAATAAAAACAAAAAAAATGAAAATGTGAGGATCCATTGTGTGTTGCATAAAGGTAAGTTAAAAATGTGAATGGCATGATATCAAAAACATGTTTTTTGAGAAAAACCTGGAATATGAAATGATAACAATTTTTCATTACAAAGATATTTCAAGAAAACAACCTGACCGGGTCATTTTTGACCCACTTATGGAAGGTTGGGGTAGTAACACAAAAACAAAAAATTCTTAAAATGTATAAAGGTTAAAAATGTGAATGGCATGATATCAAAAATGTGTTTTTTGAGGAATACCTGGAATATGAAATGATAAAAAATTTTCATTATAAAGATATTTCAAGAAAACAACCTGACCGGGTCATTTTTGACCCACCTACGGAAGGTTGGGGTAAAAACACAAAAACAAAAAATTCTTAAAATGTATAAATATAAGTTAAAAATGTGAACGGCATGATATCAAAAACATGTTTTTTGAGGAATACCTGGAATATGAAATGATAACAATTTTTCATTACAAAGATATTTCAAGAAAACAACCTGACCAGGTCATTTTTGACCCACTTATGGAAGGTTGGGGTAGTAACACAAAAACACAAATTTCTTAAAATGTATAAAAGATAAGTTAAAAATGTGAATGGCATGATATCAAAAACATGTTTTTTGAGGAATACCTGGAATATGAAATGATAAAAAAAAATTAATTACAAAGATATTTCAAGAAAACGACCGGGTCATTTTTGACCCACTTATGCATCTAAGGGTTAATTAGGGGACACGTTTAAGTCTTAAAAGGCCCAAACGAACTCTGAGAAACCAGAGGAACCTTTCAGGAAGTTGCAAATCCATCACGCCCACACAGACCACGCCCATCTATCTTGCAAAGAAAAAAAAACGTTTATTTTGGTTTTTGACGATTTGGGCAGCAACAATATCATTTGTGGCTACACCTGAACTTGAGAACTTCAAGATTGAACATTGAACATTTTTTTTGGAGAGGGGGGCGCAGATAGGGCAGATAGGGAAGATGTTGCGGACCCGACTGCTTTGATGCTCAAAAAGTTGTGTTTGAACCCTGCAGGCCGCGTCTCATCGATGTAGATAAAACAGTTGGAGTGGAAGCAAGGAAAGGGGGGGGGGGTCCTGATGGGACGCCCGGGGGTCCATCTGGTGGACCTGAAACACAAACAGCATCTGTTAGCAGATCTTACACTTACTTTATCCTTCAACGTTATTGGCCAAAGCCAAAGAAAAAGCAAAACAAGTGCAGAGATGATCTGTTCTAAGTTGTTTTATCGCCATTGCACATTCCCATCTTCCTCATCGCTATGGCAGCAGACTACATCTCCTCCTTTTAGCTCACGTTTAAAGGCCAGAATGAGAAGCGCTACCTGTTGAGCTGAGCATGTGGGCGGCTGGAGGAGAAGATGGAGGAAGATGGAGGAGGCAGGAAGGAGGCCACCTGGTGATTCATCATGAGGACCGGTCCAGCAGGATCCCTATTGCACAACCATTCCTCCTTGCGTGTAAAGCTCCAGGTGGTCTGCAGGAGTTCTCCTTTCAAAGCCTCGGTGGTTGTCATGGAGGGAGGGCTAGAAAACGTGGATCGGGTTTGATTCCTGGCGGTTCCTGGTGTTGTCGAGATGTAAGGGATGTTTAGTTTGGGGGGGGGTAAAGCCGATGTCTACTTGTCATCCAGGCCGGCTTTCAGCTGAGCTTCCAGCGCCATTTTGTCAAAAGTGCGCATGTTGGTCTCCTCGCGCACCTTGTCCCGCACATGGAAGGACGCACGGGCGACGGAGCGAGCGCTCTCCAGAACGGCTCGCTTCTCCTTGAAGATCTGCTCGCTTTTCTCCAGTTTCCTCTCGATGGACTGCAGGAGCTCCGAGCGCCGCTGCCTCTCTTCGTCCTCCACGCGCCGCCGATTGAGCCTCTGCAGGCGCTCCTTCTCCTGCCGGGACTGGACGGCACGCTGCGCCTTCTCCTTGGCGCGCTCCTCGGCCACCAGCGCGGCCTGCCGGGCCCGTTTCTCTGCCTCCTTGACGCGGGCCTCCAGCTGCTGCTGCTGCTGCTTCTCGCGCTTCTCAGCGGCCTTGCGGGCTCGTTGGATCTGCTTCTCCTCGCGCTTGGCCTTCTCCCTCAGCTCCTGGCCTCGCCGCTCCACAAGCTGCTCGTAGTTCTCCAGGGAGCGGCTCAGCTTCTCGTCCGCCGTCCTCTTGGCCTCGTCCCGCTCCTCCTGCTCCCGACGGGCGATCTCCTGGGTCAGGGCGGCGTGACGCCTCCTCTCCGCTTTGTTGAGACCTCTTCTCTCCTCCTGGGCCTGGTGCTCCCTCTCCTGCCTCTTCAGCTCAGCAATAGTGAGCTTCTCCTTCAGCAGCAGCCGCTCCTGCTCCAGAACGGCCGCCCGCTCCTCCTCCAGGGCCTTCAGGTTCTGCTCCTGCAGGGCCTTCTTGTGCTTCTCCTCGCGCGCTGCCTGCTGCAGCCTCTGCAGGCGGTGGCGCTCCTGCTGCTCCGCCAACTCCTTCCAGTGCTTCTCGCTTTCCTCGGCTTGCCGCAGCTTGGCGGCGGCCGATCGTCGCTCCTGCTGGCTGAGCCGGCGCTGGCGTGTGGTCACCTGCGTCTGCCACAAGCGCTGGTACTCCATCACTGCCCGCTGCTTCTCCCGCTCCTCCTGCTCGCGCCGCAGCTCCTCCATCCTGCGCTCGCTGTCCCACTGGAGGTGAGCCACGTAGCGGGTCTGGCTCATGATGTCCTCCTCCTGATACCTGGCCAGCATCAACGCCGCGATCTTGCGGTCGCGCTCCGACACAGCGTTTAGACCTCGCCGCTTCACCTCTTTAACGATGCGCTCCACCTTCTGCGTGGTCTGGGGGGAGTGGCTCAGGTCCCCCAGGCTGAGGCTGCGACCCATCAGGGAGTTGAAAGTAGCCAAGGTCCGAGCGCGGGGGCTGGACACTTTGGTCCAGTGGTCCCGCGGGCCGTCCCAGCTGTAGGATGACGACGCTCCGGACTCGGAGGAGGTACAAGTCGTGGTGTTGGAGGTGGAGGAGGGCTCCATCCTTCTCTGCAGGGACTCCATGGAGTGACTTTTAACTCGCACTTTGGGGTGGAAGTGTCCGTTGTGCTTCGTGAAGCCGCCGTTTAGTGGCGTGCCGGCGCTCTGCGGTTTCGACACAGATGACGTCAAGGTGGACTTGGCGCGGACGAAGGTTGGGGGTTTCGATGTCGGTCTGGGGAACGTGTTTGAAAATTTGCTGCCAGAGGGCTTCCGGACTACCACCGGAGGACCACCTGACAGCGGTCTTGTGGTTTTAGCTTGTTCACACGACGATGAGGACTGCTTGGGACCCGAGGAGCCGGCTTTGGTGGATCCGGGGGCTTTAGATTGGAGAGGTGTTCCTGACTTGGATGCTGGTACTCGAGGGGTGGATCCAGAATCACAAGCAGAGGTCACATGTTTGGGAGGCTGACAGGAACCAGAAAAAGCTTGGTGCTGCTCCACGGAGGAGGAGGAAGCGCAGCTGTTGACTGCAGCCTGCATGGTCCTCCTTTTCTCCTCCCTGATGATGCGCTCCCTCTCCTCCCTGCAGTGCCTCAGCTTAGCGTGGCGATCCTTCTCGTAGACTTCAAACAGGCCCGTGGCCACCCGCATGGAGCGACCTGGTGCCTCGCGGGCAAAGTCTGAGAGCGGGCGGGGCAGCAGCTCCACGGGCTTGACGCTGCAGCGGGCGCACGCCTCCAAGGAGCGAGGGCTGGTCAGCACGTAGCGGCTGCCCTCAGCAGCCGGGGAGTCAAAATTGTACAGGTCCAGGTGGAGTTTGGGAGACAGATCGTCATCGGGCTGCGCCTGCGGAGGCTGGACCGCCGGCTGAGGCTGGACCGCCGCCTGAGGCTCGACCGCCGCCTGAACCGCGCCCTCTGGAACTGAGCCTTCTGTCTGAGCTGGACCCGGCACGGACGCCACGTGGCAGGGGCTCGGCTCGCAGCTGCCCGACGGCGGCGTCTGAAAGCAGGCGTCTCCTTCCTCCTCTGTGGTGGCGCCATCGGCCTGGTCTGGCAAGCGGAGGTCTTCAGAGGCCAGCGTGGGGGTGCAGAGTGGAGGCCCAATGGACTTGGTCTGCTCCTCGGCCTCACAGGGGTCCACCATCTTTGGCTGATACTGCGGATGGAGGGACGGGGTGTTAAACCCGATAGAAACCTAAATTGGTTCCAGACCCGAGCATCATGAGGGCATTCCTACAACGTAATATTTTCACTCTTTATTATTTAAGTAGTTTGATTATGGAGATCTTCTTTTTAACATTAGAGCCCTCTAGACGTGAAATAACACCCCTATAGTCACCTTTACATTCGTCTTACCCTGGCCTATATGTCTTTTCCCATCCTAATTTCCACTATTTTAACTTGACTTGAGAACTGACCCAGAAGGTAAAGCCCCCCCCCACCAGGACACGCTGAAGCTGGTCTAGGAACAGCTTGGCGTTCTCCCGGTGGAACAGAGGAGGTGGCCAGAGACGGGGGAAGTCTGGGTTTCCCTAGTGAGACCCGGATAAGTGGAAGAAAATCCGTTTTTATGCTTGAAAATGCTGAATTTAGGCTAAAAGTAGTGGTTAGTGCTAGAGTGGTTAGTGCTAGGAGACCAGGGTTCAACTCCACCCTCGGCCATGTGGAGTTTGCATGTTCTCCCCGTGCATGCGTGGGTTTTCTCCGGGTACTCCGGTTTCCTCCCACATTCCAAAAGCATGCTAGGTTAATTAGCCACTCCAAATTGTCCATAGGTATGAATGTGAGTGTGAATGGTTGTTTGTCTATATGTGCCCTGTGATTGGCTGGCCACCAGTCCAAGGTGGACTCGCCCGAAGACAGCTGGGATAGGCCCCAGCACCACCCGCGACCCTCGTGAGGAAAAGCGGTAGAAAATGAATTAATGATTACGGAGAACTTCTTATGGAGATCCTTCTTTTTAACATTAGAGCCCTCTAGACATGAAATAACACCCCTATAGTAACCTTTACACTCGTCTTACCCTGGCCTATATGTCTTTTTCCATCCTAATTTCCACTATTTTACCTTGACTTGAAAACTGACAGCTGTGTGGAGTTTGCATGTTCTCCCCGTGCATGCGTGGGTTTTCTCCGGGTACTCCGGTTTCCTCCCACATTCCAAAAACATGCTAGGTTAATTAGCCACTCCAAATTGTCCATAGGTATGAATGTGAGTGTGAATGGTTGTCAATAGTAGGTCACATGGGCATCAACAATATCACCACTTTCAAATGTTTTTTTTTTTTTAATTTAATTGTTTACCCTCATAACAGTAGCATAATAATATGGTATTCTCGTAAAAAGAGTACTTAAAATTACTGCTGAGTTTTCCATTTATGCTCTTTTGCAGTTTTGTGTTAAATTCTATTTTTAGAATCTGGTTCAGGTCAGGCTGCACGGCAGTCGAGTGGTTAGCACGCAGACCTCACAGCTAGTAGGAGACCAGGGTTCAATTCCACCCTCGGCCATCTCTGTGTGGAGTTTGCATGTTCTCCCCGTGCATGCGTGGGTTTTCTCCGGGTACTCCGGTTTCCTTCCACATTCCAAAAACAAGCTAGGTTAATTAGCCACTCCAAATTGTCCATAGGTATGAATGTGAGTGTGAATGGTTGTTTGTCTATATGTGCCCTGGGATTGGCTGGCCACCAGTCCTCTCGCCCCAAGACAGCTGTGATAGGCTCCAGCACCCCTCGAATGAATGAATGAGTACATAGCAAGTACGCCTGTTGGTTCCAAAAATATACAGCATATTTGCAATGTGTGGTTTTGAATCATTTGAACTATCTTTTATGAAGGATTACGGTCAGGAGGGGGGAGGGGGGTCATATGGAGCTAGGCATGCATGTTGATGCACTGAAGTGATTCTTCGGACCAGATGAGACATCCTGCCTCCAGGGAAGTGACATAACACACAAACACAGAGCCCTGCTTCCATACACGCTCCATCTATTTTTATCAGAGTTACTAGGCTGAGAGAATTAGCTGACTCTCAACGGGAAATATGTTTCAGGCTCAAGGATCCGCAAAGAGAGGCCTACAGTCCAGGATGGAGCTTTTCAAACACATTGGAGTGTCGAACAAGAACCTTCTGCAGCATTTCCACGCACTACGTGAACTGACCTGCCAGTGTGCAGAACGTTGATCGAACCGGTGCTTTGTTCCCCTTCAGTCCGCCCTGGGGGCCTCTTTCCCCGCATATCATCAGCTTTCACTCGGTCCTCGACCCCTCCGTGGAGCGTCACGTCGTCTCGGCATCGCTGCACAGATGGCGAATGTGATGACGTCACCAAGCGACAGGTCCACTTCCACGGATAAATTATATTTATTACAGATAGGGAGTTAGCTAAAATGATCTTTTCTAATTCAATGTTCAGAATATTTTCCTCCTCGGCATCCTGGACTCGGTCATCGGCTGCTGGAGTGCAGCATCCCGCTCGTCAGCCTCCTTGGCTCCTCCCCGCCCGCTCGGCGTCAATATGCTCAGCATCCTGACTGCATGGACCAATGAAGAAAAAGCTACATGCTTTTAACATGAAAACAACCCGACTCCGCCCGCGGCTCCTGCGGTCCACCATTAGTGAAGACACGTCCACGGCGCATGCGCTGACTGTATTGTTACATTCTAATTTGTAAAGTCCATGCCTCCGACAGACGCTTTAAAAGTAAATGTTTGTAAAAAAGCATAAGCAGCATTAAACCGATTTAACTCATGAAGGGAAGCAGCTGAGATCCGTCAACCTGGCATAAATACTATAATACCGTAGGTACACTCTATGGCCACCAGAGGGCAGAATAACACCACATATTGATGAGCTCTATGTGGCAGACAGCTCTATAAATATATTTTTTTTCATTTTGAAAATCATGACAATATTTTCGCACATTATTAATAAGGGGATTTTTAACACAGTAAACAACAAATTAATCGACTATATCATCACTATATACGCAACAACACACAAAAATACAGTGGAGTGTTGTGTTTGTGCATGGGAAGATTGGCGGGGGCGGCCAGGAATTGTCATCCGGGGTTCAGGCTGGAGTTCCAGCTGGGAGTGGGTCACAGCTGGAACAGTAGCCCATATTATTATCAGGGATTAGCGTCTGATCCAGCGATCAAGTCTGATGCTGGTGTTGTGCTGACAGGCAGCGGACCAATAAGAAAGCTCCGTACTTAAGGGTGACGTTTCTTGTTTCGGTGAAGCTTTCTTTGATGGCTAGCATTGAATATGCTAGCCATATATAACACAAGTAGCTAGCCAAACCCAGGGATACAGAGCTACATAGCTAACAGCGACATCACACCATCACCTTTACAAACATATTGACATGCTATTTGAAGTGCTTTGTAGTGATTTGTACCCTCAGTTACTCACAAGAACGAAGTTTCTCCAAGGATCAAACTGTTGCTATGTTGTGCTTCACCAGAGAGGCAAAACGTCAAAGATTGTCTAACAGCGAGAAGAGCACCCACTGGTGCTGTCACTGAAACGATTTGTTTTGAGAAGTTGTCTCGCTTTGAACTTTGTAACCATTTTTTTACTATCTATTTTTAAGTTATTTACCAAGTATGAACCAAAGATTACAAATAAAGTCAGAAATCACATTAACCCAATGTCTTTGACCCAAACACATAACTTGGGTGTCCCACAAACTTGACAGTAGCATTACTGGCTTAGTGTAAAGTGTAAAATACTACATATCTTTCAATATATGATATATATGCATTGTAGCTCAATTGGCCATTTGCATGCTAGAAAATGTGGACAAAAACATCAAATTTGCTTCAGAATCCCTTTTTTAAATAGTAATAATAGGCAGTATTCAACCTTGAAACTGCATGATTTATGAATTTATATATTTTTGTGAAAAATTAATTTGAAACAGAGTGGTAAAAGATTACTGTATACCAGGGGTCTCAAACTCAATTTACTTGGGGGCCACTGGAGCTCGGGTCTGGGTGAGACTGGGCCGCATCAGGTTTCCCCCCCCCCCAAAAAAAAGCATTTATTAAAAACAAACAAAAATTAAAAAACTTCGCTTTGGTTCCAATTTTCTACAAGAAAAGCTCTGATAAAACATTCCACTGTTCTCAAATATCTTACTTTTTATTTTTATACACGAAATAAGATGAAAAATAAATAAACAAATCAAGAATAAAGAAAATCAATCAATCAGTAATAAATAAATAAATATAATTATAATAATAAAAGGGCAAATAATAAAAACTTGAGAAACCACATATAGTTGGTGGGTAGACAAATGATTTTTTTCAGATTAAAATGAACAAAGCATTATTAGAGCCCTGTAGACATGACAAAACACGACTATAGTCACATTTATACTCTTTTTATTTACAACATATTGCGCAACTGCAGGGTCTTGAGACACATGCTAACTCGCAAACTAGAAAGCTAGCGACCTAAACGGTAGCCTTCAAGTTATTTCCTGTAAACTTAAATAGCCAAAAACTTACCACTTCCACACGGATAGGGAGGATAACTATTAACAGTTATTTAACCTTTAACATGAACATGAATCAAACGTAATAATTTTTTCTGGGTACATGATACCTTACAGCATCCATATCAAACTTGCACGGGCCGCACTAACATTAAACTTTCATATCAAGGCGGGGGCCTCAAACTAGTGTCCTGGGGGCCACATTTGGCCCGCGGGCCGCGTGTTTGAGACCCCTGCTGTATACTGTAATATGTATATCAGTAGTGCCCCTTCTGGTAGCTGCCTGCAGTCAACAATCAGGGCCAGATAGCTGTGATGACCCACTAAACTTGTCACCCGCTGAGGGTAACCGTGCGACTTTAATTAAAAAAACAAAAAAAAAACACACACACACACAGCAAAAGTGTTGGCCGGCTTGGCAAGTGGGGGTGTGGGGTCTGTGGTGTAGTCTGGGAGGGTGGAGGTCAAATGGTTGCTGCACAGTTGACTGGTGCAGGGGTATGCTCCGCTCAGTTTTTGTGTTGTTGTTTTTGTTTTCGGAAAAGAGAGCGGGACCCGCCCCCCCCTAACCCCAGAAGCCTGGACTGGGGGGTTCACAGAGAGGTGAGCTGTGGAAGCCAACACCTGTCTGTCAGCGACCAATCACAACATTCTTGAAGATCGGCAAAAATGAACCTGACCTTTCACCCCTGATACTTGCAGCATTTGGAGTCAGAGTAACAACAGATCTCAGGTCAGCTACTTTGAAGTAAACCCAGACATGCACGAGTGTATTACAACATAGGACTCACACAACAGTAATACTACAATACACAGCAGTAGTTTAGTCGTTCACACTCGGAGTCACTCGACTTGGACGAGTCTGAGTCAAATTACAATTTGAATGACTTTGGACTGACTTGACAACACCGTTGATGACTAAGGACTTGTCTGATAAGTCATTAGACTCGACTGTGTTGAGTAAAAGTTTAGTACAAAGTAACAGTATTTTTTAGTACTCAACTCACGTGATTGTTATTGTGCTATTTCCAGAAACACACAAAAAAAAATTCCCACGGAATCAGCTTCATTGAATGCATCTCTTATCGTCCAATCAGGCTTGAGAACAAACAACCAGGGTGTCGATTACATTTCTGTCCACTAAATCCTAAAAGCTATCCTAATGCTCTGCTAGGTAGTATACAGTACACTATACAGTACAGTATTTACTGGGTATTTACTGCATTTATTGGGTAAAAGTCTATGCTCAGTACGCACACTACTAAGCCACATATTGCTGACAATTCAGTGTACACTACTCAGCTACTACTGTCTGTAGTTGCTACATAGTTGTAGTACATGGTATATAGTATATGGTACATAGTATATAGTACATAGTACATTACATGAGCGCCACATTAAAATGAGGACAAAGTAAAGACGACTTCCTACAGGAACGTTTGGGTCAAACTAATCATGGAAACAGATCGGAAGTGGGCCTGTAATTATATGGAATTATATTTATCTTGGAATTATCTCGAGACATGCATACTCAGTAATCCGTCGTTCATCATAATAAGTGAATTTCCACAAAGTAGGCTTACTTATTTTTGTACTTTTGTACAGAAATCTTACCATCTGAATATGTCATTAGAGCCCTCCAGACACGAAATAACACCCCTATAGTCACATTTATCGGCCGATGCCGATACCGATTTTTTTCCATCACCCTTAGCCGATGACCGATTTTGTTTGGGCCGATTTTGTTTTTGCTGATGATAACAAATGATTAACTATTACAGGTCTCAAGTTAAAATAAGTATTTTTTTAAATGTAAACACTTAACACAGAAGGATTGAGCTTGCATTGTCCAAATAATAATAATAATAATAATAATAATAATAATAATAATAATAATAATAATAATAATAATAATAATAATAATAATAATAATAATAATAATAATAATAATAATAATAATAATAATACATTTTATTTGTATAGCGCTTTCCAAAATACTTTAATTAATTAATTTTTATTTTTCTACACAAAATAAGATGAAAAATAAATAAACAAATCAAGAATAAAGAAAATCAATCAATCAGTAATAAATAAATATAATAATAATAATAAAATGGCAAATAATAAAAAGTTAAGAAAGCACATATAGTTGGTGGGTAGACAAATGATTTTTTTCAGATTAAAATGAACAAAGCATTATTAGAGCCCTGTAGACATGACAAAACACGACTATAGTCACATTTATACTCTTTTTATTTACAACATATTGCGCAACTGCAGGGTCTTGAGACACATGCTAACTCGCAAACTAGAGAGCTAGCGACCTAAGCGGTAGCCTCCAAGTTATTTCCTTTAAACTCAAAAAAGCCAAAAACTTACC
Source organism: Doryrhamphus excisus (assembly GCF_030265055.1). NCBI lineage: Eukaryota > Metazoa > Chordata > Actinopteri > Syngnathiformes > Syngnathidae > Doryrhamphus > Doryrhamphus excisus. Next base: position 11,400,386 of record NC_080472.1, read on the forward strand.
ACTTCCACACGGATAGGGAGGATAACAGCATCCATATCAAACTTGCGCGGGCCGCACTAACATTAAACTTTCATGTCAAGGCGGTGGCCTCAAACTAGTGTCCTGCGGGCCACATTTAGTGCGGCCCGTGCAAGTTTGATATGGATGCTGTATGGTATCATGTACCCAGAAAAAATTATTACGTTTGATTAATGTTCATGTTAAAGGTTCAATAACTGTTAATAGTTATCCTCCCTATCCGTGTGGAAGTGCTAAGTTTTTGGCTATTTAAGTTTAAAGGAAATAACTTGAAGGCTACCGTTTAGGTCGCTAGCTTTCTAGTTTGCGAGTTAGCATGTGTCTCAAGACCCTGCAGTTGCGCAATATGTTGTAAATAAAAAGAGTATAAATGTGACTATAGTCGTGTTTTGTCATGTCTACAGGGCTCTAATAATGCTTTGTTCATTTTAATCTGAAAAAAATCATTTGTCTACCCACCAACTGTATGTGGTTTCTTAAGTTTTTATTATTTGCCCTTTTATTATTATTATTATTATTATTATTATTATTATTATTATTATTATTATTATTATTATTATTATTATTATTATTATTATATTATATTACTGATTGGTTGATTTTCTTTCTTCTTGATTTTTTTTTATTTATTTTTCATTTTATTTTGTGCAGAAAAATAAAAATTAAGATATTTGAGAACAGTGGAATGTTTTATCAGAGCTTTTCTTGTAGAAAATCGGAACCAAAGCAAAGTTTATTCATTTTTCTGTTTTTAATAAATGCATTTTTTTGTGTTTTTTTTTTTGGAAAACCTGATGCGGCCTAGTCTCGCCCAGACCCTAGCTCCAGTGGCCCACAGATAAATTGAGTTTGAGACCCCTGCTGGACACCTTTTGTGTTCATGTTTATTTTTTGTGTAGCTGAATAAGCATTGTGTTAGCATATCTTACACCTATTCAGCCTGTTCTCTATTCTTATATTTTATTATTGAGACATTTCAATGCTGGAAATGCTTAATGTAATGCAAAATAAAAAACTAATAGTCAACTTTGAAACTGCAATATTTTATGAAGTAATGTCCTCTATTTTGAAAAAGCGCAACATGGTGTCGAGGGACAGCTGTGATGGAAAAACGGGGTACGTTTTGTTGCCGTGTAAAAGTACGTACGTGTTCCTAAATGGCGCCAATTAATCAATCAACAGTTGCAGAGGTCAAAGGTCCCAGCTTGGCCAGAGGCTAAAAACAAAGTGTCGGGGGTGTGAAAAGGACTACTGAGTGTGGACACGGGTGTCCCACACCTGCGCCGTGCTATTCAGCTCTCTGTTTACACACTGTCAACCACAATTAAAAGCTCCCGGGGACGGGGGCGCCCCCTGCCCTCCACAGGGCCCCTGTGCCCATCCCCGGCCCTTATGGATGCCTAATTGAGCATAGAGCTGCGCTGATTGAATTAACAGCTCTGCCTGTCTGTGGGACCTCTGTGCCCACACAAGGCACCACCCCTGGGGACGGGGGGGTGGGTGTTTGGAGAAAGGGTCAAAAAGGGGGAATGGTTGAATGTGTCCAGAAAACCTTTCTGTTGGCAAAGCAAAGCTGGAAATGTGAACTGGGGGCAAGCAAAGGTCTGAGTCTTCACAGGACTGGTAGGGTCCAGAGAGGACCGGACGGGTCCTGTGTGGACAAGACTGGACTAGACTGGAGAGTATATGATGTTAGTACACTTCGCTATTTCATTAAATTATATGGAAATTATTTAAAAAAACAATATAAATAATTAGACAAATGACAAAGGACTTCTGGACAAATAGTTGCTAAGTCCCACTCGTCCCCATAAAAGATGTTTTACCTCATGGCGGCCATGTTTTCCATTTGCTTGTCATTGCTTTAGTGTGTGGACCAAATTTGGTGATGATTGGGCGAAACACCCTATAAAGCAGGGGTGTCCAAAATGCCATCTGGGGGCCATTTGCAGCACGTGGCTGTTTTTTTAATTGACCTGAACCATTCATTCATTCATTCATTTTCTACCGCTTCTCCTCACGAGGGTCACGGGGGTTGCTGGAGCCTATCCCAGCTGGCGGGGTACACCCTGGACCGGTGGCCAGCCAATCACAGGGCACATATAGACAAACAACCATTCACACTCACATTCATACCTATGGACAATTTGGAGTGGCTAATTAACCTAGCATGTTTTTGGAATGTGGGAGGAAACCAGAGTACCCGGAGAAAACCCACGCATGCACGGGGAGAACATGCAAACTCCACACAGAGATGGCCGAGGGTGGAATTGAACCCTGGTCTCCTACTAGCTGTGAGGTCTGCGTGCTAACCACTCGACCACCATCCAGCCATGAACCAGATTCTAAAAATAGAATTTAACACAAAACTGCAAAAGAGCATAAATGGAAAACTCAGCAGTAATTTTACGTAATCTTTTTACGAGAATACCATATTATTATGCTAACTTTATGAGGAAAAAAATTAAATTAAAAAATTAAAAACATTTTTTTTTGAAAGTGGTAATATTGTTGATGCCCATGTGACCTACTATTGATGCTAGGTGGTTTATATGATGCTAGGTGGTATATATGATGCTAGGTGGTTTATATGATGCTAGGTGGTTTATATGATGCTAGGTGGTATATATGATGCTAGGTGGTATATATGATGCTAGGTGGTTTATATGATGCTCGGTGGTTTATATGATGCTAGGTGGTTTATATGATGCTAGGTGGTTTATGTATATGATGCTAGGTGGTTTATATGATGCTAGGTGGTTTATATGATGCTCTGTGGTTTATATGATGCTAGGTGGTTTATATGATGCTAGGTGGTTTATATGATGCTAGGTGGTATATATGATGCTAGGTGGTTTATATGATGCTAGGTGGTTTATATGATGCTAGGTGGTATATATGATGCTAGGTGGTTTATATGATGCTAGGTGGTTTATATGATGCTAGGTGGTATATATGATGCTAGGTGGTTTATATGATGCTAGGTGGTTTATATGATGCTAGGTGGTATATATGATGCTAGGTGGATTATATGATGCTAGGTGGTTTATATGATGCTAGGTGGTATATATGATGCTAGGTGGTTTATATGATGCTAGGTGGTTTATATGATGCTAGGTGGTATATATGATGCTAGGTGGTTTATATGATGCTAGGTGGTATATATGATGCTAGGTGGTATATATGATGCTAGGTGGTATATATGATGCTAGGTGGTTTATATGATGCTAGGTGGTTTATATGATGCTAGGTGGTATATATGATGCTAGGTGGTTTATATGATGCTAGGTGGTTTATATGATGCTCGGTTGTTTATATGATGCTAGGTGGTTTATATGATGCTAGGTGGTTTATATGATGCTAGGTGGTTTATATGATGCTAGGTGGTTTATATGATGCTCTGTGGTTTATATGATGCTAGGTGGTTTATATGATGCTAGGTGGTTTATATGATGCTAGGTGGTTTATATGATGCTAGGTGGTATATATGATGCTAGGTGGTTTATATGATGCTAGGTGGTTTATATGATGCTAGGTGGTATATATGATGCTAGGTGGTTTATATGATGCTAGGTGGTATCGGACAACGAGGAGAGACCGGAGAGACCACTGCTATGTACCAACTAAGATACCATACAATACTATCGTACTGATAGTATACTATATTATTTGCGGAATATTAATGCTAACACAGTATCATGATGAACATCTATCTCAAGGATCTCGGTGGGTTCTGTCTTGTGTCGGGGGCAGGGAGGGGGTGGCGGTGTTCGGTAATTGGAAAGTACGTTTTCTTTTCAGCGTTCTTTGTCATTCCTTCTTTGTTTTTTCGTGGGACATTTTCTTTCATGCTCGGCCAGAATTCAAGTGTTGCTTTGCCTACAACAGCCTTACACTCGGCTAACTTCAACCTTTGCGGGGGCCTGGTGAGGGGGCGGGCGTAGGATCACATATAAAGTGATCTCGTTAACATTCCTTGAGACACTCCTGTTGGCTCCTCGTCCTCACATCCCACGCCATCTCTGCACTGGGCGGGGTCTGGCGGGATGGCGCGGGGTCAGGTTGGAGCATCCCTCCACTAAGGGTTCCTAACCACAAACAAGAATGCAGTCTTGAGTTCATCAAAGAAACCCTAAATTGTCCCATCACCCGACTGTGACCCTGCCCCCCCTTCCCCCCTCCAGAGAGGGTCTCCTCCTCCTCTGGTAGAAATCGTTAATTCTGACCCTAATTGTGCCAATTCCAGCAGCTCAATATCTCTAATTACGAGGCCCTTCACCAAGCTGCTGTACTGTCATGGCCGATCTATGGGGACAAAGACTTGAGAGGGGGAGACTACTGGAGGGGTGGGGTAGAGAGGGTGACCGGATGGCCCCTTTTCGGCTCTTCCTGAAGACTGAATTTGGACACCTGCACTCATGTCGACATTTGAAGCGTTTTAGAGCAGTTTGCTATAGGAATATATTGATAAATCATATTTGATAAATCAGGGTTATGAATGATAAACCGATACATAAAAGCCACATTAAAAAACGCAGTGAATGATACGTAGTATTCTACACTGGTCACTACGTCTCAGTAATTTTCAGTGAGCGACACAAGCACCAGACTCACAATTACTGGACTTAATCGAAAACAACAAGCCTCAGATTAAAAGAAGAGAGAAAAAAAGAAAAGAGGAAAAAAATAAAAAGATGAATAAAAAAAATAATAAAAAGACGAATAAAAATAAAAATAAAAATAAGACTTAAAATTACCTTTTTTGGCATTTTATTTGGCATCAAGGACAATGACGAAAAAGGATGTATGGTAAAAAAGAAAGAAAAGAGGAAAAAAAATAAAAATAAAAATAAAAATAAAAATAAAAATAAAAATAAAAATAAAAATAAAAATAAAAATAAAAATAAAAATAAAAATAAAAATAAAAATAAAAATAAAAATAAAAATAAAAATAAAAATAAAAATAAAAATAAAAATAAAAATAAAAATAAAAATAAAAATAAAAATACAAATACAAATACAAATAAAATAAAAATAAAAATAAAAATAAAAATAAAAATAAAAATAAAAATAAAAATAAAAATAAAAATAAAAATAAAAATAAAAATAAAAATAAAAATAAAAATAAAAATAAAAATAAAAATAAAAATACTTTTTTGGCATTTTATTTGGCATCAAGGATAATGAGGAGAAAGGATGTATGGTAAATTGGTGGACATATGCCAAGAATTTCATCCTAATTATTAAATATCCCGAGTTTGACAAATATATTTTTCTTGTTGTTTTATAAACAAACATTTAGAGAAAAAGTCAAAACATTAAAAAAGAAAAGAAATATGGCACTGGATTGCGGGAAAGACCCAAAGCTAATAAATGATTCTATTCAACTTAAATGTCAGAAATATTGTTAAATCAATACCAATTCAAACTGACCATTATTATTTTTAAGTGTGTTGGTTTCCATGGTCAAGATATACCAAAAGATGTGAGCAGTCACTCCTTCATAGAAATAATGCATGCATTACTCACACATAAATGATGGAATTGTTCATCAATTTGGTTTCAAACACGACAACAACAATATAAGATTCACATCTCCCCCACAAAGTGACTTTTAGCATCGTGTTGCTAACTAACTGGCATCCTTGAGCAGGAAATAAACGCAGTGGAAGTGGGAGACTGAGCTGTTGACTTTCCTCCTCTTGTCGCTCGGCACCATTGGTACAAGAGTGGGCGTGGTTTCCATATGAGCCCCTCCACCATTGGCCACGCTGGCACGTCACTCACCGTTCGGGTTCTTTAAAAGACTGAGCAATGGACTCGGCCGGGAAAGTCAACCTGTGCACGTGACGAGCTTCTGAGTTTGTGGATACGACATCAGCCCACACCCAAGAGAACCCACGAGACCCCACGAGAACCATGGTCTACCCACGCGTGGCACTATTATGTGACGAGTGACGTGAAGAATATTGTAAATAATTAAGAAGGGCAAGTGACAAGGTGACGTTTTCGGGGGTGGGGAAGCTAGAGCACCATGTTGTCGTCGTCACTTCATCTTCACCTTTTGCTCACCTGTTGTCACCTGCTGACGTCCCTGCTGCTCTGCTACCTGCCCCACGGACACGCCGCACACAAGCCTGCCTCCAGGGTGAGTCGACCAACCTTTGGCTTCACGTTATAAGTATTTTATTTAGCATTTCATTTAGCATGTTCAACACAGTATGACATTTGTGGTACTATAATATCTACTATAATATCTACTATACTTGCATCATGATGAGGGTTTTATGATGACAATTGCATAGATAATGGGGTAAATTATAATTATTAATTATTAATAATAGTCTTATTATGATGTACTAAGTGTAGCAATATGACTACTTTTAGATTAGCGTCTTTGTTTGCTATGCAGAACAATACCATTACAGCTGCTGAACATTGGTTCTCAATCTGTGGCACATGTACCACTGATGGTACACGGGTATACAACATAGGGCCGGGGTCTCAAACTCAATTTACATGGGGGCCACTGGAGCTCGGGTCTGGATGAGACTGGGCCGCATCAGGTTTTCCAAAAAAAAACCAAAACACATTTATTAAAAACAAAAAAAATTAAAAAACTTTGCTTTGGTTCCAATTTTCTACAAGAAAAGCTCTGATAAAACATTCCACTGTTCTCAAATATCTTACTTTTTATTTTTCTACACAAAATAAGATGAAAAATAAATATACAAATCAAGAATAAAGACAATCAATCAATCAGCAATAAATAAATAAATAAATATAATAATAATAAAAGGGCAAATAATAAAAACTTAAGAAACCACATATAGTTGGTGGGTAGACAAATGATTTTTCTTTCAGATTAAAATGAACAAAGCATTATTAGAGCCCTGTAGACATGACAAAACACGACTATAGTCACATTTATACTCTTTTTATTTACAACATATTGCGCAACTGCAGGGTCTTGAGACACATGCTAACTCACAAACTAGAGAGCTAGCGACCTAAACTCAAGTTATTTCCTTTCAACTTAAAAAGCCAAAAACTTACCACTTCCACATGGATTGGGAGGATAACTATTTACAGTTATTGAACCTTTAACATGAACATGAATCAAACGTAATAATTTTTTCTGGGTACATGATACCATACAGCATCCATATCAAACTTTCACGGGCCGCACTAACATTGAACTTTCATATCAGGGCGGGGGCCTCAAACTAGTGTTCTGCGGGCCACATTTGGCCCGCGGGCCGCGTGTTTGAGACCCCCGACATAGGGTGTCAACGGGGGCTTTAAATTACCAATAAGTATGTCGTCATAGCCTGTACATATATCTGTCCATTTACAGCTCTATTCTATTTCTTCATTTATTTACTAATAAGGTATATATAAATTTGCACTTCTGGTTGGATGCTAACTGTATTTTGTTGCCCTGTACCAGCGACATGAGCAATAACAATAAAGTTTAATGTAATCTAAAGTATGACTGACCCCAGTGAGGACAACCGGCACGGAAAATAGATGGACGAATGCATGAAATAATTGTCAAAATCCACATTACAAAACATTGCTGCAATGTCCTGTGCTGAATATTCTCATTAGTTGGTACGTGCAAAGCAAATCAAAATATCGAGCTGGTACTTGGTGTGAAAAGTTTTGGAACTGCCCTGGACTAATCACATACAGAAGGTCTCTCTCAGAAGGAAACAAAGCCAGGCAAGGCAACCTTTTTCCATCATAAAAGATACTCCAGAACGTTCTGTTATATCCTTTTGATGGGTAATTATGCAGGATTTACAACAGCAGACAGCCATGAGTGATATTGAGTCAAATCATAAATGTAATAGCTGCCAGAGTCGGAGGCTCCGCGCGGGGAGCGGCGCTCTAATACTTTCTGACATGCTGGAACCATTTCTCCGCACATAAAACACTGACAACATTGAGCACCAAGTGCCTGTGTAAAGACCTCTCTATTGTTTACATCAGGGGTCTCCAAAGTGCGGACCGGTGGTTTTTTTTGGCAAGGTGCTCATTATTTTATTGCCTTTCAGTATATTCTCCAAATAAAATGTAATCATTTTGAATTCCACCTTTCCCATACGTTGATTGCTCTGTGGCGTGCCATCACAAATAAATTAGAACCACCAGCGCCTCGCCGCCGTAATGGGGCTGCCTGTGACTGCAGCCTGTTGTGAAAAGGATGCATCGTAACTCC